>NC_057811.1:36489781-36731505 GCF_018294505.1 Triticum aestivum | reverse complement strand
GGGGGCGCGCGGCTGCCCTTGGCCGCCCCTCCTCTTCTCCACTAGGGCCCAATAGGCCCATTAGTCTCGCCGGGGGGTTCCGGAACCCCCCGGTACTCCGGTATATGCCCGATACTCCCCGAAACCATTCCGGTGTCCGAACATAGTCGTCCAATATATCGATCTTTACGTCTCGACCATTTCGAGATTCCTCGTCATGTATGTGATCACATCCGGGACTCCGAACAACCTTCGGTACATCAAAATACATAAACTCATAATATAACCGTCATCGAACTTTAAGCGTGCGGACCCTACGGGTTCGAGAACTATGTAGACATGACCGAGACACGTCTCCGGTCAATAACCAATAGCGGAACCTGGATGCTCATATTGGCTCCTACATATTCTACGAAGATCTTTATCGGTCAAACCGCATAACAACATACGTTGTTCCCTTTGTCATCAGTATGTTACTTGCCCGAGATTCGATCATTGGTATCTTAATACCTAGTTCAATCTTGTTACCGGCAAGTCACTTTACTCGTTCCATAATACATCATCCTGCAACTAACTCATTAGTTGCAATGCTTGCAAGGCTTATAGTGATGTGCATTACCGAGTGGGCCCAGAGATACCTCTCCGATAATCGGAGTGACAAATCCTAATCTCGAAATACGCCAACCCAACAAGTACCTTCGGAGACACCTGTAGAGCACCTTTATAATCACCCAGTTACGTTGTGACGTTTGGTAGCACACAAAGTGTTCCTCCGGTAAACGGGAGTTGCATAATCTCATAGTCATAGGAACATGTATAAGTCATGAAGAAAGCAATAGCAACATACTAAACGATCAAGTGCTAAGCTAACGGAATGGGTCAAGTCAATCACATCATTCTCCTAATGATGTGATCCCGTTAATCAAATGACAACTCATGTCTATGGCTAGGAAACATAACCATCTTTGATCAACGAGCTAGTCAAGTAGAGGCATACTAGTGACACTCTGTTTGTCTATGTATTCACACATGTATCATGTTTCCGGTTAATACAATTCTAGCATGAATAATAAACATTTATCATGATATAAGGAAATATAAATGACAACTTTATTATTGCCTCTAGGGCATATTTCCTTCAGCCTCCCACTTGCACTAGAGTCAATAATCTAGTTTACACAGTAATGATTCTAACACCCATGGAGCCTTGGTGCTGATCATGTTTTGCTCGTGGAAGAGGCTTAGTCAACGGGTCTGCAACATTCAGATCCGTATGTATTTTGCAAATCTCTATGTCTCCCACCTGGACTTGATCCCGGATGGAGTTGAAGCGTCTCTTGATGTGTTTGGTTCTCTTGTGAAATCTAGATTCCTTTGCTAAAGCAATTGCACCAGTATTGTCACAAAAGATTTTCATTGGACCCGATGCACTAGGTATGACACCTAGATCGGATATGAACTCCTTCATCCAGACTCCTTCATTTGCTACTTCCGAAGCAGCTATGTACTCCACTTCACATGTAGATCCCGCTACGACGCTTTGTTTAAAACTGCACCAACTGACAGCTCCACCGTTCAATATGAACACGTATCCGGTTTGTGATTTAGAATCGTCTGGATCAGTGTCAAAGCTTGCATCGACGTAACCATTTACGATGAGCTCTTTGTCACCTCCATAAACGAGAAACATATCCTTATTCCTTTTCAGGTATTTCAGGATGTTCTTGACCGCTGTCCAGTGATCCACTCCTGGATTACTTTGGTACATCCCTGCTAAACTAATAGCAAGGCACACATCAGGTCTGGTACACAGCATTGCATATATGATAGAGCCTATGGCTGAAGCATAGAGAACATCTTTCATTTTCTCTCTATCTTTTGCAGTGGTCGGGCATTGAGTCTTACTCAACTTCACACCTTGTAACACAGGTAAGAACCCTTTCTTTGCTTGATCCATTTTAAACTTCTTCAAAACGTTGTCAAGGTATGTGCTTTGTGAAAGTCCAATTAAGCGTCTTGATCTATCTCTATAGATCTTGATGCCCAATATATAAGCAGCTTCACCGAGGTCCTTCATTGAAAAACTCTTATTCAAATATCCCTTTATGCTATCCAGAAATTCTATATCATTTCCAATCAACAGTAAGTCATCCACATATAATATCAGAAATGCTACAGAGCTCCCACTCACTTTCTTGTAAATACAGGCTTCTCCAAAAGTTTGTATAAAACCATATGCTTTGATCACACTATCAAAATGTTTATTCCAACTCCGAGAGGCTTACGCCAGTCCATAAATGGATCGCTGGAGCTTGCACACTTTTTTAGCTCCCTTTGGATCGACAAAACCTTCCAGTTGCATCGTATACAACTCTTCTTCCAGAAATCCATTCAGGAATGCAGTTTTGACATCCATTTGCCAAATTTCATAATCATAAAATGCGGCAATTGCTAACATGATTCGGACAGACTTAAGCATCGCTACGGGTGAGAAGGTCTCATCGTAGTCAATCCCTTGAACTTGTCGAAAACCTTTTGCAACAAGTCGAGCTTTATAGACAATAACATTACCGTCAGCGTCAGTCTTCTTGTTGAAGATCCATTTATTCTCGATGGCTTGCCGATCATCGGGCAAGTCAACCAAAGTCCATACTTTGTTCTCATACATGGATCCCATCTCAGATATCATGGCCTCAAGCCATTTTGTGGAATCTAGGCTCACCATCGCTTCTTCATAGTTCGTAGGTTCGTCATGGTCTAGTAACATAACTTCCAGAACAGGATTACCGTACCACTCTGGTGTGGATCTCACTCTGGTTGACCTACGAGGTTTGGTAGTAACTTGATCTGAAGCTTCATGATCATCATCATTAACTTCCTCACTAATTGGTGTAGGTGTCACAGGAACCGGTTTCTGTGATGAACTACTTTCCAATAAGGAGCAGGTACATTTACCTCATCAAGTTCTACTTTCCTCCCACTCACTTCTTTTGAGAGAAACTCCTTCTCTAGAAAGGATCCATTCTTGGCAACGAATATCTTGCCTTCGGATCTGTGATGGAAGGTGTACCCAACAGTTTCCTTTGGGTATCCTATGAAGACACATTTCTCCGATTTGGGTTCGAGCTTATTAGGTTGAAGCTTTTTCACATAAGCATCGCAGCCCCAAACTTTAAGAAACAAAAACTTTGGTTTCTTGCCAAACCACAGTTCATAAGGCGTCGTGTCAACGGATTTTGATGGAGCCCTATTTAACGTGAATGCGGCCGTCTCTAAAGCATAACCCCAAAACGATAGCGGTAAATCAGTAAGAGACATCATAGATCGCACCATATCGAGTAAAGTACGATTAGATGTTCGGACACACCATTACGCTGTGGTGTTCCGGGTGGCGTGAGTTGCGAAACTATTCCGCATTGTTTCAAATGTAGACCAAACTTGTAACTCAAATATTCTCCTCCACGATCAGATCGTAGAAACTCTATTTTCTTGTTACGCTGATTTTCAACTTCACTCTGAAATTCTTTGAACTTTTCAAATGTTTCAGACTTATGTTTCATTAAGTAGATATACCCATATCTTCTTAAATCATCTGTGAAGGTGACAAAATAACGATACCCGCCGCGAGCCTCAACATTCATTGGACCACATACATCAGTATGTATGATCTCCAAAAAATCAGTTGCTCGCTCCATAGTTCCGCAGAACGGCGTTTTAGTCATCTTTCCCATGAGGCACGGTTCGCAAGTACCAAGTGATTCATAATCAAGTGATTCCAAAAGTCCATCAGTATGGGGTTTCTTCATGCGCTTTACACCAATATGACCCAAACGGCAGTGCCACAAATAAGTTGCAGTATCATTATCAACTCTGCATCTTTTGGCTTCAACATTATGAATATGTGTATCACTACTATCGAGATTCAACAAAAATAGACCACTCTTCAAGGGTGCATGACCATAAAAGATACTACTCATATAAATAGAACAACCATTATTCTCAGATTTAAATGAATAACCGTCTCGCATCAAACAAGATCCAGATATAATGTTCATGCTCAATGTTGGCACAAAATAACAATTATTTAGGTCTAAAACTAATCACGAAGGTAGATGTAGAGGTAGCGTGCCGACGGCGATCACATCGACTTTGGAACCATTTCCCACGCGCATCGTCACCTTGTCCTTAGTCAGTCTTCGCTTAATCTGTAGTCCCTGTTTCGAGTTGCAAATATTAGCAACAGAACCAGTATCAAATACCCAGGTGCTACTGCGAGCTCTGGTAAGGTACACATCAATAACATGTATCACATATACCTTTGTTCACCTTGCCATCCTTCTTATCCGGCAAATACTTGGGGCAGTTCCGCTTCCAGTTGAAGGAAATATGCCCTAGAGGCAATAATAAAGTTATTATTTATGTCCTTATTTCATGATAAATGTTTATCATTCATGCTAGAAATTGTATTAACCGGAAACATAATACTTGTGTGAATACATAGACAAACAGAGTGGCACTAGTATGCCTCTACTTGACTAGCTCGTTAATCAAAGATGGTTATGTTTCCTAGCCATAGACATGAGTTGTCATTTGATTAACGGGATCACATCATTAGGAGAATGATGTGATTGACTTGACCCATTCCATTAGCTTAGCACTTGATCGTTTAGTATGTTGCTATTGCTTTCTTCATGACTTATACATGTTCCCATGACTATGAGATTATGCAACTCCCGTTTACCGGAGGAACACTTTGTATGCTACCAAACGTCACAACGTAACTGGGTGATTATAAAGGTGCTCTACAGGTGTCTCCGAAGGTACTTGTTGGGTTGGCGTATTTCGAGATTAGGATTTGTCACTCCGATTGTCGGAGAGGTATCTCTGGGCCCACTCATAATGCACATCACTATAAGCCTTGCAAGCATTGTAACTAATGAGTTAGTTGCGGGATTATGTATTACGGAACGAGTAAAGAGACTTGCCAGTAACGAGATTGAACTAGGTATTGAGATACCGATGATCGAATCTCGGGCAAGTAACATACCGATGACAAAGGGAACAACGTATGTTGTTATGTGGTCTGACCGATAAAGATCTTCGTAGAATATGTAGGAGCCAGTATGGGCATCCAGGTCCCGCTATTGGTTATTGACCAGAGAGGTGTCTCCGTCATGTCTACATAGTTCTCGAACCCGTAGGGTCCGCACGCTTAACGTTCGTTGACGATATAGTACTATGAGTTATGTATGTTGGTGACCGAATGTTGTTCGGAGTTTTGGATGAGATCACGGATATGACGAGGAACTCCGGAATGGTCAGGAAGTAAAGATTGATATGTGGATAGTAGTGTTTGATCTCCGGAAAGGTTCCGGAATCCATCGGAAGGGGTTTCGGATGTTTCCCGAAATGTTTGGGCACGAGAACACTTTATCTGGGCCAAAAGGGAAAGCCCACGAGGTTTTTGGAAAGCGCAAAAGAAAGTTTTGCGGAGTCCAGGGGCCAGACGCCAGGGTCCCTGGCGTCTGGGTCCAGGCGCCGGGAACCCTGGCGTCTGGCCCTGGAGTCCGAGAAGGACTCTTGCCTTTCGGGTGAAACCGACTTTGTGGAGGCTTTTACTCCAAGTTTCGACCCCAAGGCTCAACATATAAATAGAGGGGTAGGGCTAGCACCCAAGACAGATCAAGAAACACCAAGCCGTGTGCCGGCAACCCCGTCCCCTCTAGTTTATCCTCCGTCATAGTTTTCGTAGTGCTTAGGCGAAGCCCTGCGGAGATTGTTCTTCACCAACACCGTCACCACGCCATCGTGCTGCCGGAACTCATCTACTACTTCGCCCCTCTTGCGGGATCGAGAAGGCAGGGACGTCATCGAGCTGAACGTGTGCAGAACTCGGAGGTGCCGTGCTTTCAGTACTTGGATCAGTCAGATCGTGAAGACGTACGACTACATCAACCGTGTTGATATAACGCTTCCGCTTACGGTCTACGAGGGTATGTAGACAACACTCTCCCCTCTCGTTGCTATGCATCACCATGATCTTGCGTGTGCGTAGGAATTTTTTTGAAATTACTATGTTCCCCAACAGTGGCATCCGAGCCTGGTTTTATGCGTAGATGTCATATGCACGAGTAGAACACAAGTGAGTTGTGGGCGATATAAGTCATATTGCTTACCAGCATGTCATACTTTGGTTCGGCGGTATTGTTGGATGAAGCGGCCTGGACCGACATTACGCGTACGCTTACGCGAGACTGGTTCTACCGACGTGCTTTTCACACAGGTGGCTGGCGGGTGTCAGTTTATCCAACTTTAGTTGAACCGAGTGTGGCTACGCCGGTCCTTGAGAAGGTTAAAACAGCACTAACTTGATGAACTATCATTGTGGTTTTGATGCGTAGGTAAGAACAGTTCTTGCTCAGCCCATAGCGGCCACGTAAAACTTACAACAACAAAGTAGAGGACGTCTAACTTGTTTTTGCAGGGCATGTTGTGATGTGATATGGTCAAGACATGATGCTATATTTTATTGTATGAGATGATCATGTTTCGTAACCGAGTTATCGACAACTGGCAGGAGCCATATGGTTGTTGCTTTATTGTATGCAATGCAATCGCCCTGTAATGCTTTACTTTATCACTAAGCGGTAGCGATAGTCGTAGAAGCATAAGATTGGCGAGACGACAACGATGCTACGATGAAGATCAAGGTGTCGCGCCGGTGACGATGGTGATCATGACGGTGCTTCGGAGATGGAGATCACAAGCACAAGATGATGATGGCCGAATCATATCACTTATATTGATTGCATGTGATGTTTATCCTTTATGCATCTTATCTTGCTTTGATTGACAGTAGCATTATAAGATGATCTCTCACTAAATTTCAAGATAAAAGTGTTCTCCCTGAGTATGCACCGTTGCCAAAGTTCGTCGTGCCCAGACACCACGTGATGATCGGGTGTGATAAGCTCTACGTCCATCTACAACGAGTGCAAGCCAGTCTTGCACACGCAAAATACTCAGGTTAAACTTGACGAGCCTAGCATATGCAGATATGGCCTCGGAACGCTGAGACCGAATGGTCGAGCATGAATCATATAGTAGATATGATCAACATAGTGATGTTCACCATTGAAAACTACTCCATTTCACGTGATGATCAGTTATGGTTTAGTTGATTTGGATCACGTGATCACTTAGAGGATTAGAGGGATGTCTATCTAAGTGGGAGTTCTTAAGTAATATGATTAATTGAACTTTAATTTATCATGAACTTAGTCCTGGTAGTATTAGCATATCTATGTTGTAGATCAATAGCTCGTCGTTTAGCTCCCCTGTTTTATTTTTTGATATGTTCCTAGAGAAAACTAAGTTGAAAAATGTTAGTAGCAATGATGCGTCTTGGATCCGTGATCTGAGGATTATCCTCATTACTGCACAGAGGAATTATGTCCTTGATGCACCGCTAGGTGACAGACCTATTGCAGGAGCAGATGCAGACATTATGAACGTTTGACAAAAGCTCAGTATGATGACTACTTGATAGTTTAGTGCACCATGCTTTACGGCTTAGAACCAGGACTTCAAAAATGTTTTGAAACGCCACGGAACATATAAGATGTTCCAAGAGTTGAAATTGGTATTTCATACTCATGCCCGTGTCGAGAGGTATGAGACCTCTGATAGTACTTTGCCTAAAAGATGGAGGAGAATAGCTCAATCAGTGAGCATGTGCTCAGAATGTGTGAGTACTACAATCACTTGAATCAAGTGGGAGTTAATCTTCCAGATAAGATAGTAATTGACAGATTTCTCTAGTCACTATCACCAAGTTACTAGAACTTCGTGATGAACTATAATATGCAAGGGATAACGGAAATGATTCCCAAGCTCTTCGTGATGCTGAGATCGACGAAGGTAGAAATCAAGAAAAACATCAAGTGTTGATGGTTGACAAGACCACTAGTTTCAAGAAAAGGGCAAAGGGAAGAAGGGGAACTTCAAGAAGAACGGCAAGCGAGTTGCTCCTCAAGTGAAGAAGCCCAAGTCTGGACCTAAGCCTGAGACTGAGTGCTTCTACTGCAAAGGAACTGGTCACTGGAAGCGGAACTGCCCCAAGTATTTGGCGGATAAGAAGGATGGCAAAGTGAACAAAGGTATATTTGATATACATGTTATTGATGTGTACTTTACTAGTGTTTATAGCAACCCCTCAGTATTTAATACTAGTTCAGTTGCTAAGACTAGTAACTCGAAACGGGAGTTGCAGAATAAACACAGACTAGTTAAGGGTGAAGTGACGATGTGTGTTGGAAGTGGTTCCAAGATTGATATGATCATCATCGCAGACTCCCTATACTTTCGAGATTAGTATTGAACCTAAATAAGTGTTATTTGGTGTTTGCGTTGAGCATGAATATGATTTGATCATGTTTATTGCAATACGGTTATCCATTTAAGTTAGAGAACAATTGTTGTTCTGCTTACATGAATAAAAACCTTCTATGGTCATACACACCAACGAAAATGGTTTGTTGGATCTTGATCGTAATGATACACATACTCATAATATTGAAGCCAAAAGATGCAAAGTTAATAATGATAGTGCAACTTATTTGTGGCACTGCCGTTCAGGTCATATTGGTGTAAAGCGCATGAAGAAACTCCACGCTGATGGGATTTTGGAATCAATTGATTATGAATCACTTGATGCTTGCGAACCATGCCTTATGGGCAAGATGACTAAAAACTCTGTTCTCCGGAACAATGGAGCAAGCAACTGACTTATTGGAAATAATACATACTGATGTATACAATCCGATGAGTGTTGAGGCTCACGGCAAGTATCATTATTTTCTGACCTTCACAGATGATTTGAGCAGATATGAGTATATCTACTTGATAAAACACGAGTCTGAAACATTTGAAAAGTTCAAAGAATTTCAGAGTGAAGTGGAGAATCATCGTAAACAAGAAAATAAAAGTCTCTACGATATGATCGCAGAGGAAAAATATTTGAGTTACGAGTTTGGCCTTCAATTAAAACAATGTGGAATAGTTTCACAAACTCATGCCACCTTGAACACCACAGCATAATGGTGTGTCCGAACGTTATAACCGTACTTTATTGGATATAGTGCAATCTATGATGTTTCTTACCGATTTACCACTATTGTTTTGGGGCTATGCATTAGAGACAGCTGCATTCACGTTAAAAAGGGCACCATCTAAATCCGTTGAGACGACACCGTATGAACTGTGGTTTAGCAAGAAACCTAAGCTTTCGTTTCTTAAAGTTTGGGGTTGCGATGCTTATGTGAAAAGTTTCATCCTGATAAGCTCAAACCCAAATCGGAAAAGTGAGTCTTCATAGGATACCCAAAAGTTACTGTTGGGTACACCTTCTATCACAGATCCGAAGGCAAGATATTCGTTGCTAAGAATGGATCCTTTCTAGAGAAGGAGTTTCTCTCGAAAGAAGTGAGTGGGAGGAAAGTAGAACTTGATGAGGTAACTGTACCTGCTCCCTTATTGGAAAGTAGTTCATCGCAGAAATCTGTTCCTGTGACTACTACACCAATTAGTGAGGAAGCTAATGATGATGATCATGTAACTTCAGATCAAGTTACTACCGAACCTCGTAGGTAAACCAGAGTGAGATCTGCACCAGAGTGGTACGGTAATCCTGTTCTGGAGGTCATGTTACTTGACCATGACGAACCTACGAACTATGAGGAAGCGATGATGAGCCCAGATTCCGCAAAATGGCTTGAGGCCATGAAATCTGAGATGAGATCCATGTATGAGAACAAAGTATGGACTTCGATTGACTTGCCCAATGATCGGCAAGCCATTAAAAATAAATGGATCTTCAAGAGGAAGACGGACGCTGATAGTAGTGTTACTATCTACAAAGCTAGACTTGTTGTCGTGGAATTGTCACGGCAGATGTCCTCAAGCTAGGACTTAATCGTGGAGCCATCGCCGCTAGGAAGCTTGAAGGGGTTAACGGGACAAGGAACATGAGGGTTTATACTGGTTTGGCCCCTTACGGTGAAGGTAAAAGCTTACGTCCAGTTGAGGTGGTATTGATTAGGGTTTCGATGACCAGGGAGCTTAACTGCTATGCCTGGCTCTCGATGAGATCTTTCTTGTCCCTAAACCGCTGCCGGGTCGTCCCTTTATATAGAGAGGTTGACGCCCAGCGGCTCTCAGAGTCCCGGCTGGCTCATAAGAGTGTCCGGCTCGGACTCTCAACTATTCTTGCCTTACACTACAAGTTCTACCATAATGATGGTTGTAACTACGGGCCTTAAGCCATATCCGGGTCTTAAGCCCATCTTTGGCCCACCGTCTTCAAGCTTCTCGCCGGGCTTCTGGCGATGACCATTATGAGTAACCCGGCCCCTTCTGGCGGGTGACTCTAAGGTCTATATCCTCAACATTAGGCCCCAGATTGATTTGAGCCGGCTCATGTCAATCTTCAATTATTTCGACAGAAAACCTCCGGCTTACAATTGTGTGAAGGCCATAACCCGGCGTGACGTCATCCTCTGGACTCCGGGTGATCCGCCATGACGTCATCTTCCATTAAGTCCATTTTCTACTCCACCAGATCCGCAACGGATCTTATCTTTACTGCCATCCCGAAAATCGAGGCGCTTTATGGTGAGATAACCGTGCCGCGGCCTCCTCGTTTCTCGCGCCCACTTATGAGCCTGGCCTTATAAATAGCCCGGCCCGTTGAGCCTCCAGCAGCCCGTCTTCCTCCTCGCGCCACTGCCCCTTCGCTCGAGCTCTGCTGCTGTCGCCGCCGCGGGTCTCCTCCTCCTCACCAACTCCGGCCGCTGCATCAACCTGTTGTGTCCAGAGAAAACGGCGGCGACCTCCGCGACTCACCGGCACCTATAAGTCCCGGCTGCCCCATAGAACAGATCTGCAGTAGGGTTCGTCCTGTTCTTCCGTGTTCTTCGCCGTCACCCACGAGCGCTTGGTAATTTTGATTTTTACTGCCCTTCTTGATCTTAGACCTGTATAGACCTGCCGCGGTAGCTGTTTGGCACCCATTTCAAATGCAAGTAGACCTCGTTTGACTGCATAAAGGCCCCGTTCGAGCCCAAGAACTTCCCTCGCGTCTGTTTTTAGGTCTAGACATTTTCTTTTTCAGCCGACCATTTGATCCAAATTATTTACTGCAATGTGTGAAACCTGTTGTCACCACACTTAGTAAAAAACTACACCTGCCGAGTCATGGCGGTTTACGTTTCCGGCTTAAAGAAACCACGCGCCGTAGGACCTTCCGGCTCAAAGGAGGCCATGCGCCAGAAAATTTTCCGGCTTATCTGTGACAAGGTCGTAGACAATTTGAATTACTCTCAAGCACACCAGCGGCTTAGATAACCCGATGTACTTAGACATATATCATTAGTCCCCTCCATAAGCCGCCACTTTAACATTGAACTGTAAATTTCCTCCGGCCTATAATTAAACCGGACGTTTCCTTTTATCATAGGCTGCCGACTTTCACCATGCCTCCCAAAGCTCCTAAAGCATCCATCACTTGCAATTGGATGAGGTCCAATGTCACCGACGAGACTTTAGCGGATTTTGTCAAGTCAGGTTACCTGCCTAAGAAGGACGACATGTCCTACCGTGCCCCTGACCCGTCAGAGGAGAGACCACAGCCAAAGGACGGAGAGGTAGTGATTTTTGCGGATCACATGAGCCGGGGCTTCGCACCGCCCGGCTCAAAATTCTTTAGGGATGTATTGAATTTCTTTGACCTGCGGCCACAAGATATAGGACCCAACTTGGTGTCCAACATATGCAATTTCCAAGTGTTCTGCGAGGTTTATCTTGGAGAAGAGCCCAGCCTGCTACTATTCAGAGAGCTCTTCTACCTGAACCGCCAGAACGAGTGCGCCAACGGGCCAAGTTTGGAACTTGGCGGAATCTCTATTCAGCGACGGAGAGACTGCCTTTTCCCTTATGCCGAGCCACCGAGTCACCCAAA
Source organism: Triticum aestivum (assembly GCF_018294505.1). Taxonomy (NCBI): domain Eukaryota; kingdom Viridiplantae; phylum Streptophyta; class Magnoliopsida; order Poales; family Poaceae; genus Triticum; species Triticum aestivum. Next base: position 36,719,510 of record NC_057811.1, on the reverse strand, counting down.
GGAATGGAACCAGACGTGGTTCTATTGCCAAGACACGTCGCCGGCTGACGAGAGCCCGCTGCCCGGCTTTCGCCCTTCACGTCTGGAGCCAACTCACCCTCTGTCTGACAAATTAACTCAGACGGAGCGCCAACCTCTGCTCCCCACCATCAACAAGATCAAGGCTCTCCTGGGCAATGGTCTCAACGGAATTGATCTGGTCCGGGTCTGGATCTCATGGCGGGTGATCCCCTTGAGCCGCCGCCCCGGCTTGTGTGAGTACACAGGCTGGAAAGATGACCCCCTGCGACACAGCCGCAACGATCTCCCTGAAGACGTTGCTGAAGACATGACCAAGGCCCTCTTAAACGAGAGCTTGGCAGACTGCGGGAGGACCGGGTTAGCCCCCTTCTGCAAGACCAACCCAGCCCCAGCAGTAAGCCGCTGATCTGAACACCTCATCCTCTTCTGTAGATAACTTTCATCTGAACCTTTAAGAAATCATCATTGTATTTTTCAGGCTGATGACAAATTCTGGAAGGTCAAATATGACCATGAAGCGGCCAAGAAGGCCAGGAAGGCAAAGAAAGCCGTCAAGAGAGCCGCTCCCCGCAAGAAGGGAAATAGGCCTACTGCCTCAGAGCTGCTGCAACTGAGCGACAGCTCCGAGTCAGAGGTAACCCCTGAACCTGTAAGCTTTTGTTGTGTTTGTTGTTTATTTCTGTCCGCCTTATCAATACTTGTTTATCAACAGGATGACACCGGAGCCAGTAACCCGGTGGTTGACGAGGTAATGACACTTTCCTCCGACTCGGAGCCCTTGCCAAGGCTGAAAGTCCGAAGGGTAACCCGGAAAGTAAGATTTTCACATCCTTTAGCTTATCAAGATCCTCAATTTCTTTTGAAGCAACAGATTCATGAGAGCCGGCGGCACACTCGGACCAACAAGGACGCCGACCTCTCTTCCGGCTTACCTGACGCGTCAAGGAAACGCCGGACCGAGGTGATCTCAAACTTGTACCCTTTTCATCCTTTGGCGGGTGTTATACGTCAACCGCTCAACTCTTCTGACTCAAATTACCAGGAAACTTCCCCCTCTTCTGGCGACTCTATGCAGTCGAACCTGCCGGCTTTCAAAACCGTGCCCTGGTAATGATGATCATCTCATGTTGTACTTGTCTTTACTTACACTTTTGTGCTTAACCTTTTTGTCTTTTCAGTGCCCAGGCAAAACTCAGCAAAAGGGCGAAGAAGAACAAGTCGGTCGAAGAGCCGGACTTGCCTGAACCGGAGGTAGCCGCTCAAGAACCGCCAGCTGCCTCTGCTCCTGAAGCCACTGCTCCAACCGACAAGCCAATAGCAGACGCTTCTGCTAACCCGGAGGCCTCCAGCTCAGCTCAACCAGCAGATGACCCGGATGTGGTAATCACCCGGACTGAATTTGTTGAGCCGGGGAGGCCTACTGCACTGGCCAAGTGCTCCGCCAAGGAGGAGTTACTACAGCACCGCCGGGTTAATCTGGACCTCACCGACTACGCCAACCTGAACATCGGAGAGATCATCTCCGGCTATGTCAACCAAGTGCACAAGAGCCGGGACCTAGAGATTGCCATGGTGAACCAGATTCAGCAGAAGTCTGAGGTATCACTCTTCTTTTCTTTTTACTTACTGCATAGTTATCTTGTCATTCTTACCATGCTCTAGCCCCCAAGTCTGCTACTTATGATAGAATATGTTGTAGACTTAAGTTCCGGCTTACTCATTTGAACCGGTAACTTGTACATAGAAACGTTCGATATGCATTAGCCCCCAAGTGCCAAGTGTCTTTGCTTGGAAAGTGCTTGGGACTTTTAAAATTGCATAGTAACTGTTCATCCTATGACCCGGAAATTATGCAGGCTGCTGGAAAGAAATTTGAAGCTGACATCTCCGATCTCAAGACCCGCCTGAAGACACAAGAAACTGAGACCCGGAAAGCCAATGCCAAATTTGTGTCCAGTATTGCTGCGCAAGAAAAGCTGAAGACGGAGTTTGACGCTGAACGGAAGGCTTGGGCTGAAGAAAAGGCTACTCTGGTGACCCGGGCTGAACAGGCGGAGAAGGCTCTAACAGAGAAGACCGCCGAACTCTCTGGCTTAAAGCGCCAAGTGTCCCAGATGGTTGCCGCAATCTTCGGTAAGTCTTCCACCGGCTTTCATCCAGTTTAAAACTTTTATGTCTCATAACCCATCATTGCCGGCGGCTCATCTTACTCTGTTACGCAGGTCCCAGAAGCGCCAACCTCAACCAAAGCGTGGTAACCAAGCTGAAGGCCGTGTACGCCCTGGTGGAGCAACTCTACACCGGGTCACAGCGCGCCTTGGCCGTGGTAGCCCTATCCAACGAGGTGCCGACTCATCTGGCGGAAGTTCTTCGCCGGCTTGCCGTTCTTCCCCAACGTGTCCAAGAGCTGCGGCGGGCCTCTGCAAGAGCCGGAGCTATCGCCGCTCTGAGCCCGGCCAAGGCGTTCCTTCCAGAGTTAGACCCGGCGTACATCGCTCTGGGCTACCCCAGTTTGAAGGAAGATGGCACACCCTTCGACCAAAGGGACTTTGCAGCCTGCGTGAAGATTGTGCGCCCGGTGGCCACCCTCATTGGAAACGACACAGATCTGACCAAGTACCAACCGGGTTACAATGCAGAAAATCAGAGGATCCCCACTCCGCGTTACGGAGCCATCAACTTAATCCCGCCGACTCGTAAGCACACATTTGTTGGGAATCGTAGCATAATTTTAAAATTTTCCTACGCTCACCAAGAAGCATCTATGGAGTGTACTAGCAACGAGGGGAAAGGAGTGCATCTACATACCCTTGTAGATCGCGAGCGGAAGCGTTCCAATGAACGTGGATGACGGAGTCGTACTCGCCGTGATCCAAATCACCGATGACCGAGTGCCGAACGGACGGCACCTCCGCGTTCAACACACGTACGGTGCAGCGACGTCTCCTTCTTGATCCAGCAAGGGGGAAGGAGAGGTTGATGGAGATCCAGCAGCACGACGGCGTGGTGGTGGATGTAGCGGGTCTCCGGCAGGGCTACGCCGAGCTTCTGCGAGAGAGAGAGAGGTGTTGCAGGGGAGGAGGGAGGCGCCCAAGGCTGTAGGTTGCTGCCCTCCCTCCCCCCCCTTTATATAGGCCCCCCTGGGGGGGGGCCGGCCCTGGGAGATGGGATCTCCAAGGGGGGGCGGCGGCCAAAGGGGGAAAGGGGTTGCCTTGCCCCCCAAGGCAAGGGGGAAGCTCCCCCCTAGGGTTCCCAACCCTAGGCGCATGGGGGGAGGCCCAAGGGGGGCGCCCCAGCCCACTAAGGGCTGGTTCCCTTCCACTTTCAGCCCACGGGGCCCTCCGGGATAGGTGGCCCCACCCGGTGGACCCCCGGGACCCTTCCGGTGGTCCCGGTACAATACCGGTAACCCCCGAAACATTCCCGGTAGCCGAAACTTGACTTCCTATATATAATTCTTCACCTCCGGACCATTCCGGAACCTCTCGTGACGTCCGGGATCTCATCCGGGACTCCGAACAACTTTCGGGTTTCCGCATACATATATCTCTACAACCCTAGCGTCACCGAACCTTAAGTGTGTAGACCCTACGGGTTCGGGAGACATGCAGACATGACCGAGACGCCTCTCCGGTCAATAACCAACAGCGGGATCTGGATACCCATGTTGGCTCCCACATGTTCCACGATGATCTCATCGGATGAACCACGGTGTCGAGGATTCAATCAATCCCGTATGCAATTCCCTTTGTCAATCGGTATGTTACTTGCCCGAGATTCGATCGTCGGTATCCCAACACCTTGTTCAATCTCGTTACCGGCAAGTCTCTTTACTCGTACCGCAATGCATGATCCCGTGACTAACGCCTTAGTCACATTGAGCTCATTATGATGATGCATTACCGAGTGGGCCCAGAGATACCTCTCCGTCACACGAAGTGACAAATCCCAGTCTCGATCCGTGCCAACCCAACAGACACTTTCGGAGATACCCGTAGTGCACCTTTATAGTCACCCAGTTACGTTGTGACGTTTGGCACACCCAAAGCACTCCTACGGTATCCGGGAGTTGCACGATCTCATGGTCTAAGGAAAAGATACTTGACATTGGAAAAGCTCTAGCAAACGAAACTACACGATCTTTTATGCTATGCATAGGATTGGGTCTTGTCCATCACATCATTCTCCTAATGATGTGATCCCGTTATCAATGACATCCAATGTCCATAGTCAGGAAACCATGACTATCAGTTGATCAACGAGCTAGTCAACTAGAGGCTTACCAGGGACACGTTGTGGTCTATGTATTCACACATGTATTACGATTTACGGACAATACAATTATAGCATGAATAATAGACTATTATCATGAACAAAGAAATATAATAATAACCATTTATTATTGCCTCTAGGGTATATTTCTAACAGTCTCCCACTTGCACTAGAGTCAATAATCTAGTTACATTGTGATGAATCGAACACCCATTGTGTCCTGGTGTTGATCATGTTTTGCCCTAGGGGGAGGTTTAGTCAACGGATCTGCTACATTCAGGTCCGTATGTACTTTACAAATATCTATGTCTCCATTTTGAACACTTTCACGAATGGAGTTGAAGTGACGCTTGATATGCCTGGTCTTCCTGTGAAACCTGGGCTCCTTCGCAAGGGCAATAGCTCCAGTGTTGTCACAGAAGAGAGTCATCGGGCCCGACGCATTGGGAATCACCCCTAGGTCGGTAATGAACTCCTTCATCCAGACTGCTTCCTGTGCTGCCTCCGAGGCTGCCATGTACTCCGCTTCACATGTAGATCCCGCCACGACGCTTTGCTTGCAACTGCACCAGCTTACTGCTCCTCCATTCAAAATATACACGTATCCGGTCTGTGACTTCGAGTCATCCAGATCTGTGTCGAAGCTAGCGTCGACGTAACCCTTTACGACGAGCTCTTCGTCACCTCCATAAACGAGAAACATATCCTTAGTCCTCTTCAGGTACTTCAGGATATTCTTGACCGTTGTCCAGTGTTCCATGCCGGGATTACTTTGGTACCTTCCTACCAAACTTACGGCAAGGTTTACATCAGGTCTGGTACACAGCATGGCATACATAATAGACCCTATGGCCGAGGCATAGGGGATGACACTCATCTTTTCTCTATCTTCTGCCGTGGTCGGGCATTGAGCCGTGCTCAACTGCACACCTTGCAATACAGGCAAGAACCCCTTCTTGGACTGATCCATATTGAACTTCTTCAATATCTTGTCAAGGTATGTACTTTGTGAAAGACCAATGAGGCGTCTTGATCTATCTCTATAGATCTTGATGCCTAATATATAAGCAGCTTCTCCAAGGTCCTTCATTGAAAAACACTTATTCAAATAGGCCTTTATACTTTCCAAGAATTCTATATCATTGCCCATCAATAGTATGTCATCCACATATAATATGAGAAATGCTACAGAGCTCCCACTCACTTTCTTGTAAACACAGGCTTCTCCATAAGTCTGTGTAAACCCAAACGCTTTGATCATCTCATCAAAGCGAATGTTCCAACTCCGAGATGCTTGCACCAGCCCATAGATTGAGCCCTGGAGCTTGCATGCTTTGTTAGCATTCTTAGGATCGACAAAACCTTCCGGCTGCATCATATACAACTCTTCCTTAAGGAAGCCATTAAGGAATGCCGTTTTGACGTCCATCTGCCATATCTCATAATCATAGTATGCGGCAATTGCTAACATGATTCGGACGGACTTCAGCTTCGCTACGGGTGAGAAAGTCTCATCGTAGTCAACCCCTTGAACTTGTCGATAACCCTTAGCGACAAGTCGAGCCTTATAGATGGTCACATTACCATCCGCATCTGTCTTCTTCTTAAAGATCCATTTGTTTTCTATGGCTCGCCGATCATCGGGCAAGTCAGTCAAAGTCCATACTTCGTTTTCATACATGGATCCTATCTCGGATTTCATGGCTTCTAGCCATTTGTCGGAATCCGGGCCCGCCATCGCTTCTTCATAGTTCGAAGGTTCACCGTTGTCTAACAACATGATTTCCAGGACAGGGTTGCCGTACCACTCTGGTGCGGAACGTGTCCTTGTGGACCTACGAAGTTCAGTAGTAACTTGATCCGAAGGTTCATGATCATCATCATTAACTTCCTCCCCAGTCGGTGTAGGCACCACAGGAACATTTTCCTGCGTTGCGCTACTTTCCGGTTCGGAAGGGGTGACTATCACCTCATCAAGTTCCACTTTCCTCCCACTCAATTCTTTTGAGAGAAACTCCTTCTCCAGAAAGGACCCGTTCTTGGCAACGAAGATCTTTCCTTCGGATCTGAGGTAGAAGGTATACCCAATAGTTTCCTTAGGGTATCCTATGAAGACGCATTTCTCCGACTTGGATTCGAGCTTTTCAGGTTGAAGTTTCTTGACATAAGCATCGCATCCCCAAACTTTTAGAAATGACAGCTTAGGTTTCTTCCCAAACCATAATTCATAAGGTGTCGTCTCAACGGATTTCGACGGAGCCCTATTTAAAGTGAATGCGGCAGTCTCTAAAGCATAGCCCCAAAATGAGAGCGGTAAATCAGTAAGAGACATCATAGATCGCACCATATCCAATAGAGTGCGATTACGACGTTCGGACACACCGTTTCTCTGAGGTGTTCCAGGCGGCGTGAGTTGTGAAACTATTCCACATTTCCTTAAGTGTGTACCAAATTCGTGACTTAAATATTCTCCACCACGATCTGATCGTAAGAATTTTATTTTCCTGTCACGTTGATTCTCAACTTCACTCTGAAATTCCTTGAACTTTTCAAAGGTTTCAGACTTGTGTTTCATTAGGTAGACATACCCATATCTACTTAAATCATCAGTGAGAGTGAGAACATAACGATATCCTCCGCGAGCCTCAACACTCATTGGACCGCACACATCGGTATGTATGATTTCCAATAAGTTGGTTGCTCGCTCCGTTGTTCCGGAGAACGGAGTCTTGGTCATCTTACCCATGAGGCATGGTTCGCACGTGTCAAATGATTCGTAATCAAGAGACTCCAAAAGTCCATCTGCATGGAGCTTCTTCATGCGCTTGACACCAATGTGACCAAGGCGGCAGTGCCACAACTATGTGGGACTATCGTTATCAACTTTACATCTTTTGGTATTCACACTATGGACATGTGTAACATCACGTTCGAGATTCATCAAAAATAAACCATTGACCAGCGGGGCATGACCATAAAACATATCTCTCAAATAAATAGAACAACCATTATTCTCGGATTTAAATGAGTAGCCATCTCGAATTAAACGAGATCCAGATACAATGTTCATGCTCAAAGCTGGCACTAAATAACAATTATTGAGGTTTAAAACTAATCCCGTGGGTAGATGCAGAGGTAGCGTGCCGACGGCGATCACATCGACCTTGGAACCATTCCCGAAGCGCATCGTCACCTCGTCCTTCGCCAGTCTCCGTTTATTCCGTAGTTCCTGTTTTGAGTTACAAATATGAGCAACCGCACCGGTATCAAATACCCAGGAGCTACTACGAATACTGGTAAGGTACACATCATTACATGTATATCACATATACCTTTGGTGTTGCCGGCCTTCTTCTTGTCCGCTAAGTATTTGGGGCAGTTCCGCTTCCAGTGACCACTTCCCTTGCAATAAAAGCACTCAGTCTCGGGCTTGGGTCCATACTTTGACTTCTTCCCAGTAACTGGTTTAACGGGCGCGGCAACTCCCTTGTCGTCCTTCTTGAAGTTCTTCTTACCCTTGCCCTTCTTGAACTTAGTGGTTTTATTCACCATCAACACTTGATGTTCTTTTCTGATCTCCCCTTCCGCTGATTTCAGCATTGAATATACCTCGGGAATGGTCTTTTCCATCCCCTGCATATTGTAGTTCATCACAAAGCTCTTGTAGCTTGGTGGAAGCGACTGGAGGATTCTGTCAATGACCGCGTCATCCGGGAGATTAACTCCCAGCTGAGACAAGCGGTTGTGCAACCCAGACATTCTGAGTATGTGCTCACTAACAGAACTATTCTCCTCCATTTTACAGCTGAAGAACTTGTCGGAGACATCATATCTCTCGACCCGGGCATGAGCTTGAAAAACCAGTTTCAGCTCCTCAAACATCTCATATGCTCCATGTTTCTCAAAACGCTTTTGGAGACCCGGTTCTAAGCTGTAAAGCATGCCGCACTGAACGAGGGAGTAATTATCAGCACGTGATTGCCAAGCGTTCATAACGTCTTGGTTCTGTGGGATTGGTGCATCACCTAGCAGTGCTTCTAAGACATAATCTTTCTTGGCTACTATGAGGATGAGCCTCAGGTTCCGGACCCAGTCCGTATAGTTGCTGCCATCATATTTCAGCTTGGTTTTCTCTAGGAACGCGTTGAAATTGAGGACAACGTTGGCCATTTGATCTACAAGACATAGTGTAAAGATTTTAGACTAAGTTCATGATAATTAAGTTCATCTAATCAAATTATTTAATGAACTCCCACTCAGATAGACATCCCTCTAGTCATCTAAGTGAAACATGATCCGAGTTTAACTAGGCCGTGTCCGATCATCACGTGAGACGGACTAGTCAAGATCGGTGAACATCTCCATGTTGATCGTATCTTCTATACGATTCATGCTCGACCTTTCGGTCCTCCGTGTTCCGAGGCCATGTTTGTACATGCTAGGCTCGTCAAGTCAACCTAAGTGTATTGCGTGTGTTCCGAGGCCATGTCTGTACATGCTAGGCTCATCAACACCCGTTGTATTCGAACGTTAGAATCTATCACACCCGATCATCACGTGGTGCTTCGAAACGACGAACCTTCGCAACGGTGCACAGTTAGGGCGAACACTTTTCTTGAAATTATTATAAGGGATCATCTTACTTACTACCGTCGTTCTAAGCAAATAAGATGCAAAAACATGATAAACATCACATGCAATCAAATAGTGACATGATATGGCCAATATCATCATGCTCCTTTGATCTCCATCTTCGGGGCACCATGATCATCTTCGTCACCGGCATGACACCATGATCTCCATCATCATGATCTCCATCATTGTGTCTTCATGAAGTCGTCACGCCAACGATTACTTCTACTTCTATGGCTAACGCGTTTAGCAACAAAGTAAAGTAATTTACATGGCGTTATTCAATGACGCGCAGGTCATGCAAAATAATAAATACAACTCCTATGGCTCTTGCCGGTTGTCATACTCATCGACATGCAAGTCGTGATTCCTATTACAAGAATATGATCAATCTCATACATCACATATATCATTCATCACATCTTCTGGCCATATCACATCACATAGCACTTGCTGCAAAAACAAGTTAGACGTCCTCTAATTGTTGTTGCAAGTTTTTACGTGGTTTGTAGGTTTCTAGCAAGAACGTTTTCTTACCTACGTATGACCACAACGCGATTTTCCAATTTCTATTTACCCTTCATAAGGACCCTTTTCATCGAATTTGTTCCGACTAAAGTAGGAGAGACAGACACCCGCTAGCCACCTTATGCATCTAGTGCATGTCAGTCGGTGGAACCTGTCTCACGTAAGCGTACGTGTAAGGTCGGTCCGGGCCGCTTCATCCTACAATGCCGCCGAAACAAGAAAAGACTAGTAGCGGCAAGAAGAATTGGCAAACTCAACGCCCACAACTGCTTTGTGTTCTACTCGTGCATAGTAACTACGCATAGGCCTAGCTCATGATGCCACTGTTGGGAATCGTAGCATAATTTTAAAATTTTCCTACGCTCACCAAGATGCATCTATGGAGTGTACTAGCAACGAGGGGAAAGGAGTGCATCTACATACCCTTGTAGATCGCGAGCGGAAGCGTTCCAATGAACGTGGATGACGGAGTCGTACTCGCCGTGATCCAAATCACCGATGACCGAGTGCCGAACGGACGGCACCTCCGCGTTCAACACACGTACGGTGCAGCGACGTCTCCTCCTTGATCCAGCAAGGGGGAAGGAGAGGTTGATGGAGATCTAGCAGCACGACGGCGTGGTGGTGGATGTAGCGGGTCTCCGGCAGGGCTTCGCCGAGCTTCTGCGAGAGAGAGAGAGAGAGAGAGGTGTTGCAGGGGAGGAGGGAGGCACCCAAGGCTGTAGGTTGCTTCCCTCCCTCCCCCCACCCCCTTTATAAAGGCCCCCTTGGGGGGCGCCGGCCCTGGGAGATGGGATCTCCAAGGGGGGCGGCGGCCAAAGGGGGAAAGGGGTTGCCTTGCCCCCCAAGGCAAGGGGGAAGCTCCCCCCCCTAGGGTTCCCAACCCTAGGCGCATGGGGGAGGCCCAAGGGGGGCGCCCCAGCCCACTAAGAGCTGGTTCCCTTCCACTTTCAGCCCACGGGGCCCTCCGGGATAGGTGGCCCCACCCGGTGGACCCCCGGGACCCTTCCGGTGGTCCCGGTACAATACCGGTAACCCCCGAAACTTTCCCGGTAGCCGAAACTTGACTTCCTATATATAATTCTTCACCTCCGGACCATTCCGGAACCTCTCGTGACGTCCGGGATCTCATCCGGGACTCCGAACAACTTTCGGGTTTCCGCATACATATATCTCTACAACCCTAGCGTCACCGAACCTTAAGTGTGTAGACCCTACGGGTTCGGGAGACATGCAGACATGACCGAGACGCCTCTCTGGTCAATAACCAACAGCGGGATCTGGATACCCATGTTGGCTCCCACATGTTCCACGATGATCTCATCGGATGAACCACGGTGTCGAGGATTCAATCAATCCCGTATGCAATTCCCTTTGTCAATCGGTATGTTACTTGCCCGAGATTCGATCGTCGGTATCCCAATACCTTGTTCAATCTCGTTACCGGCAAGTCTCTTTACTCGTACCGCAATGCATGATCCCGTGACTAACTCCTTAGTCACATTGAGCTCATTATGATGATGCATTACCGAGTGGGCCCAGAGATACCTCTCCGTCACACGGAGTGACAAATCCCAGTCTCGATCCGTGCCAACCCAACAGACACTTTCGGAGATACCCGTAGTGCATCTTTATAGTCACCCAGTTACGTTGTGACGTTTGGCACACCCAAAGCACTCCTACGGTATCCGGGAGTTGCACGATCTCATGGTCTAAGGAAAAGATACTTGACATTGGAAAAGCTCTAGCAAACGAAACTACACGATCTTTTATGCTATGCTTAGGATTGGGTCTTGTCCATCACATCATTCTCCTAATGATGTGATCCCGTTATCAATGACATCCAATGTCCATAGTCAGGAAACCATGACTATCAGTTGATCAACGAGCTAGTCAACTAGAGGCTTACCAGGGACACGTTGTGGTCTATGTATTCACACATGTATTACGATTTCTGGACAATACAATTATAGCATGAATAATAGACTATTATCATGAACAAAGAAATATAATAATAACCATTTATTATTGCCTCTAGGGCATATTTCCAACAACATTTGCCCCGGAAGTTGACCCGGCCGGGTTAATTGACGAGGAAGCACAATTTGAAGCTCTGAGCGGCATTGACTGGAAGTCGTCAACTTTCCAGGTCTTGGGAACAGCCGGAGGAGAGGAGAGGGATGAGCCGGAGACTTCCACGCAGCAAGCATCGTAACTCTGCAGGCGGCTTATCAAAACAATGCTTCACCCTTTTGGACTTGATGAGTCTTGTAATAGAGTAGGACCAACACTTTAACTTTGCCGTGCCATCGTGCACGCGTTGAATGTTGAAGTCCATTGAAGTTGTCTCCTTTATATTTCCCCGGGTCATTCATTTTCCTTAGTCTCAAATTGTTGCCTTTAACTATCCTGCATAGAAAGACAAATCACAAGTCTCTAGGCGGCTTACCGCACTGAGAATCGTAGTTTTAGACATGTAACCCGGAAGATGAATCAAAAAAGACTGGTCCTCAATCATGTCTTTGACATACCCATAATAACACACTTACCGGCCTGCAAGCACACTGCCGGCTTATATAACCCGGGTAATAAGGTTGGTACCTCAACTCTGGTTTACCAGTCTTAAGAACGCCGATTGTATTCAACTAGTACTGTAGATCAAAGTTTAAGCCGGCAAGGCAAGACCCGCCGTGCATACTTGAAATAATCAGAAGAACTTGCTATAAATCAGAAAAACTTAGAGGCTTCCGGTTCGAATACGACCAGAGACCCGTCCCAAAGGGGTTATGCTAAGATTCGAATACGATCATATAGCCCCCAGTGGGTGTGGCGATGCCAATCAAGAGGGTACCGACAGCTATGTTCTCTTTGGTTCGAATACGACCCATGTTTGAACAGGAAGCCCCCAAATGACTTAAGAATTGTTTAACGACGCTGATTCGGATACGATCCACGTCGGTTCCCAAAGGGGTTAAACTATGATTCAAATATGATCAAAGAAAACTCCCCAATGAGCTCGGCACTTTTGCCAATCAAATGGGTGTCGACAGCTATGTTCTCTTTGGTTCGAATACGACCTATGTTTGAACAGGAAGCCCCCAAGTGACTATATTGTGTATGGCTAGATTCGAATGCGATCATAAGCCGGACCCTCCTTCAAGTTATCGCATGATCTTGTAATGAAAACAACACATTCATCTTTGGGGGAGAAAAAAGGACAGAGGTCCTGCTTTTATTGCTTATCATAATATATACATGGCTTAGAGAAATATGTACATTATGAGAGCCGGTGGCTCAAGTGTAATAAGGCCGAAGCTGAGCTATGTTCCACGGCCGACGGGTCTCTTCCTCCGACTTACGTGAATCTTTGTGCTCCCGAACGTCAATGAGGTAATATGACCCGTTGTGCAAATTCTTGCTGACCACAAAGGGCCCTTCCCAAGGCGGGGATAGCTTATGCGCATCTGTTTGATCTTGGATGAGTCGGAGCACCAGATCGCCTTCCTGAAAGACCCGGGATTTAACCCGGCGACTATGATAGCGGCGCAGGTCTTGTTGGTAAATCGCTGAGCGAGCTGCTGCCACATCACGTTGTTCGTCCAACAAGTCAAGAGCATCCTGGCACGCCTGTTCATTATCCGCCTCAACATAAGCCGCCACTCGAGGCGACTCATGACGGATGTCACTGGGGAGGACTGCTTCTGCCCCATATACCATGAAGAAAGGCGTGAAACCTGTAGACCTGTTAGGAGTAGTGTTGATGCTCCATAACACGGAGGGTAACTCCTCCACCCAACAACCCGGCGTCCGTTGTAAAGGGACCAGAAGCCGGGGTTTGATGCCTTTCAGAATCTCCTGATTAGCTCTCTCAGCTTAACCATTGGATTGAGGGTGAGCCACTGATGAAACATCAAGTCTAATATGCTCTCGTTGACAAAACTCCTCCATGGCGCCTTTGGATAAATTGGTACCATTGTCAGTTATAATGCTGTGTGGAAAGCCAAAGCGAAAGATCACCCTTTTCATAAACTGAACTGCCGTGGCTGCATCACACTTGCTAACTGGCTCTGCTTCAACCCACTTGGTAAACTTGTCAACTGCCACCAAGAGGTGGGTCTTCTTATCCTTGGACCTTTTAAAAGGCCCAACCATATCAAGCCCCCAGACCGTAAAGGGCCAAGTAATTGGGATCATCCTCAGCTCTTGAGCCGGCACATGAGCCCGTCGCGAGAACCTTTGGCAACCATCACATTTACTGACCAAGTCCTCCGCATCAGCGTGAGCCGTCAGCCAATAAAAACCATGACGAAAAGCCTTGGCCACAAGAGACTTTGAGCCGGCATGATGGCCACAATCCCCTTCATGAATCTCACGCAAGATCTCTTGGCCTTCCTCAGGGGAGACACAACGCTGGAACGCTCCCGTAACACTGCGGCGATGCAACTCACCATTGATAACAATCATTGACTTAGACCGCCGGGTTATTTGTCTGGCCAAAGTTTCATCCTCAGGCAAATCTCCCCGGGTCATGTAAGCCAGGTAGGGCACTGTCCAGTCCGGTATGATGTGGAGAGCCGCCACCAGTCGTGCCTCCGGGTCAGGGACAGCCAAGTCTTCCTCTGTAGGAAACTTAACAGAAGGGTTATGCAGAACGTCCAGGAAAATATTAGGCGGCACCGGCTTTCGCTGAGAGCCCAGCCGGCTTAAAGCATCAGCCGCCTCGTTCTTCCTGCGATCGATGTGCTCTACTTGGTAACCCTGAAAGTGCCCAGCAATGGCATCAACCTCACGGCGATAAGCCGCCATGAGAGGGTCCTTGGAGTCCCACTTTCCTGATACTTGCTGAGCCACCAAGTCTGAGTCGCCGAAGCACCTTACCCGGCTCAAGCTCATCTCCTTAGCCACCCGAAGACCGTGGAGCAAGGCCTCATACTCAGCTGCATTGTTAGTGCAAGGAAACATCAATTGTAGCACATAATGGAACTTGTCACCCTTGGGGGAAGCCAATACAACTCCAGCCCCCGAGCCCTCCAATTGCCTGGACCCATCAAAGTGAATAGTCCAGTACGTGTTATCCGGCTTTTGCTCGGGCACTTGTGACTCTGTCCAATCATTGATGAAATCCACCAAGGCCTAAGATTTAACAGCAGTGCGTGGCACATATTTCAGCCCATGAGGTCCGAGCTCTATGGCCCACTTAGCTACTCTCCCTGTGGCCTCTCTGTTTTGAATTATTTCACCCAGAGGGGCAGAACTGACCACAGTGATGGGATGACCCTGGAAATAATGCTTAAGCTTCCGGCTCGCCATGAACACACCATAAACAAGCTTCTGCCAATGTGGATACCGCTGCTTGGACTTGATGAGCACTTCGCTGACATAATAAACCGACCGCTGAACTGGATGCTCCTTACCCTCTTCCTTGCGCTCCACCACCACGGCCACATTGACGGCTCGAGTGTTAGCAGCCACATATAGCAATAAAGGCTCCTTGTCAACCGGAGCAGCAAGGACTGGGGGCTCTGCCAGTTGCCTCTTCAAATCCTCAAAGGCAGTATTTGCTGCATCATTCCAGACAAAGTCATCAGTTTTCTTCATCAACTGGTACAATGGCATGGCCTTCTCACCCAAACGGCTTATAAAACGGCTTAAAGCAGCAATACGACCCGCCAAACGCTGGACGTCGTTTATGCACGCTGGCTTAGCCAGAGAGGTGATTGCCTTGATCTTCTCCGGGTTAGCTTCAATACCTCTGTTAGAAACCAAGAAACCCAAGAGCTTGCCTGCAAGAACACCAAAAACACACTTGGCCGGGTTAAGCATCATCTTGTAGACCCGGAGATTATCAAAGGTTTCTCTCAGATCATATATCAAGGTTTTCTCCTCCCTGGACTTAACCACAATATCATCCACATAAGCATGGACATTGCGCCCAATCTGGTTATGAAGACAGTTCTGCACACAACGCTGATAAGTCGCCTGCGCGCTCTTGAGCCCAAAAGGCATAGACACATAGCAGAAGGCTCCAAAGGGAGTGATAAATGCCGTCTTTTCCTGGTCCTTAACTGCCATTTTAATCTGATGGTATCCAGAATAAGCATCCAAGAAACTCAAGCGCTCGCAACCCACCGTAGCATCAATGATTTTATCAATACGGGGAAGAGCAAAAGGATCAGCCGGACCCTTGTTTAAGTCCGTGTAGTCCACACACATCCGCCAGGTGCCGTTCTTCTTGATCACAAGCACCGGGTTAGCTAACCACTCTGGGTGAAAGACTTCGACAATAAAGCCGGCCGCCAAGAGCCGGGCCACCTCTTCACCAATAGCTTTCCGCCTCTCTTCATTAAACCGCCGAAGGAATTGCCTGACCGGCTTAAATTTCGGATCAACATTGAGAGTGTGCTCAGCGAGTTCTCTAGGTACACCTGGCATGTCGGACGGCTTCCATGCAAAAATGTCCCTATTCTCACGGATGAACTCGATGAGCGCGCTTTCCTATTTTGGATCCAAATTGGCACTGATGCTAAACTGCTGAGATGAATCTCCTGGAACGAAATCAACAAGTTTAGTCTCATCAGCCGACTTAAATTTCATTGCCGGCTCATGCTCCGTAGTCGGCTTTTTCAGAGAGGTCATATCTGTTGGGTCAACGTTGTCTTTGTAAAACTTCAACTCCTCTGTTGCGCAAACAGACTCTGCATAAGCTGCATCGCCTTCTTCACACTCCAAGGCCACCTTCCGGCTGCCGTGAACCGTAATGGTCCCATTATGACCCGGCATCTTGAGTTGTAGATACACGTAACACGGCCGCGCCATGAACTTGGCGTAAGCCGGCCGCCCAAATATGGCATGGTACGGACTTCGTATCTTGACCACCTCAAAGGTCAATTTTTCCACCCTGTAGTTGTGCTCATCTCCAAAGGCCACTTCCAACTCGATCTTGCCGACTGGGTAAGCCGACTTACCAGGTACCACACCGTGAAAAATAGTGTTTGACTGGCTGAGGTTCTTATTAATCAACCCCATACGTCGGAAAGTCTCATAATAGAGGATGTTGATGCTGCTGCCTCCATCCATGAGCACTTTAGTGAACTTATATCCTCCCACCTGAGGAGCCACCACCAAGGCCAGGTGACCCGGATTATCCACCCGGGGAGGGTGATCCTCCCTACTCCACACTATGGGCTGTTCAGACCACCGTAAATAACGTGGAACCGCCAGCTCAACAGCATTCACAGCCCTCTTATGAAGCTTCTGATCTCGCTTACACAGACTGGTAGTAAACACATGATACTGTCCACCGCTG
The DNA here is from genome assembly GCF_018294505.1 of Triticum aestivum. Taxonomy (NCBI): domain Eukaryota; kingdom Viridiplantae; phylum Streptophyta; class Magnoliopsida; order Poales; family Poaceae; genus Triticum; species Triticum aestivum. The sequence continues at coordinate 36,702,751 of NC_057811.1, read as the reverse complement.
AGCTGCTTTGGATTGGTCTGATAACCCCCCTGCTGCTGTTGATGACCCTGGCCAGATTGCTGATTAAAGCCCCCTTGACCGTTCTAATGATTAGAACATGAGCCGCCGCCCGGGCCATGAAAACCGCCAACGCCTGAGCCGCCGCCCGGGCCATTGTTGCCATCAAAGGCGTTGGAATTCTTGAAGGCTTTCATGATCGCGCAATCCTTCCATAAATGAGTAGCTGGCTTCTCCCTAGAGCCATGCCTTGGACAAGGCTCATTCAACAGTTGCTCCAGCGTCGGGCCTGACCCGCCGCCTCGGGGAGGGGGCCTCCCCTTGCGTCTCTGGCTATTACCCTGTGAACTGGCGTTGGCCACGAACTCTAGACTGCCATCGGCCTTGCGCTTGCCACCTCCTTGGTTCCCCGGGTTATGCTGATGACCCTTGCCATTGCCGTTCTTCTTTCCCTTCCCTGTCCTTTCATCATCTGAAGCGGGGTCCTTGGTACCAGCAGAATCGGCGTACTTGACGAGAGCCGCCATCAGTGTACCCATATCATTGCAGTCGCGCTTAAGCCACCCGAGTTTCATCTTCAGGGGTACGAAACGACAATTCTGTTCCAACATTAAGACTGCAGAACCAGCATCCATCTTATCAGATGAATGTATTATTTCCTTAACCCGGCGAACCCAATGTGTCGTAGACTCACCCTCCTGCTGCTTACAGTTAGTCAAATCCACAATTGACATAGACTGCCTACAGGTATCCTTGAAGTTTTGGATGAACCGGGCTTTCAGCTCGGCCCAAGACCCGATGGAATTCGGCGGTAGCCCTTTCAACCAAGTGCGGGCAGTCCCATCTAACATCATAGTGAAGTACTTGGCCATTGCCGCTTCACTGACTTCCAGCAGTTCCATGGCCATCTCGTAACTCTCGATCCAGGCTGCGGGTTGTAAGTCAGCTGTGTAATTAGGCACCTTCCTAGGGCCTTTGAAGTCTTTGGGTAGACGCTCATTGCGGAGAGCCGGCACCAAGCAAGGGACACCTCCAGTCCTGGTAGGGATACCCACGTCGACGGAAGCCGTCGGATAAGCCGGGGGAGTCTGGTAAGCCGTCAACTGAGGCACCTGCTCCGCCTCTTGCCGCACTCTATCTTGGTCTGCTGCGTGAAAGGCTCCGTTATGAGCCGGGCCATGGCCAGGTGGCGGGTCATGGCGTCGGACATTACTTGAACCGGTCGCTGAGACCATGTGTCTGCTGTAACTCAGGCTCCGGCCTGGACGAGGGGTCGAGTGGATCATGTCCCGGCTGTAGGAGTACGCCTCTTGCTGCGCCAGTGCTGTCTGAAGGAGTTCCCTGACCCGGCGGGTTTCAATAGCCGTCGGAGAGTCGCCATCAATTGGGAGGGCCGCCAGCCGCGCTGCTGCGGCTACCATGTTCTCCAGCGGGTTAGCATAATGACCCGGTGGTATTGGCACATACTGAGGCGGGGCAGGGCTCACCCGGGGAGGCCCCATCACTTGCGGCTGAATAGGGTTCCCAGACCCGGGCACTATGATCCCCGGCGGGTTACTAGACCCTGCACCTGGCGTGTTGAAGAGGTTTCGAGGATCGTAAACCGGAGGGAGTCGAGATTGGGCCTTTTGATGCCTCCTTCTCATGACCTCATTGGACACGTTCTGATCCATCGTGAGCCGGAAGGACTGCGCCTGGATCAACTGAGTTTGGGTGTCGAGAGCCGCCCTCTCCGCAGCCATCCTGATCCCTTCCGCTGCCAGATCCTCCTTAGCTTTCACTAGATCTAACTTTAACTGCGCCACCTCCGCATCATGCTGAGCTTGATCCGCCGGGTCAACCGCGGCGGTCAACAGGGCCGTCATCTTGTCCGTGAGATCCATCAGCACCTGAGCCGGCGAGGGCACCGAGTTTCCCGCTCCAGCAGCAGGGTTCTAAACGGGCTGCGCACCGGCCATGAAGATTCCAACCCGGCTTGGCGGCTCAAACGGGTCCGGAATACTGTCACCATCGGAACAACCCATGAGCCTGCCATCTTGAAGTTGATACAACGAGTTTGACTCATCGGTGGACGACTCGCCGTCAGAGCCGTCGGCCGTCTCATCACCAGATCCAGATCTATCAGAGAGCCCTCCATGGATACATCCCACAAAAGCATGCTTTAAGGCAGGCAGGGCCCGGGCGGGTCGTGCACGCTGAGCCGTCTCGATGAGATCGGCGCAGAGATCTAGCCCAGGGCCCGGCTCACCAATCTTGCCAATGAAAACATGAATCCCGCCGAAGGGGACCCGGTACCCGTACTCAATTGAGCCGGCGTCGGGGCCCCAGTTTGCATCGTCGATGTAGAGCTTGCCGCGACGACTCTTGGTCATCCGGCCCACAGCGTATCCCTTGAGCCCTTCGAAGCTGCCCTTCAAGAACTCAAATCCACCGTGCGCTGGCCCCACGGTGGGCGCCAACTGTCGTGGAATTGTCACGGCAGATGTCCTCAAGCTAGGACTTAATCGTGGAGCCATCGCCGCTAGAAAGCTTGAAGGGGTTAACGGGACAAGGAACATGAGGGTTTATACTGGTTCGGCCCCTTACGGTGAAGGTAAAAGCCTACGTCTAGTTGAGGTGGTATTGATTAGGGTTTCGATGACCAGGGAGCTTAACTGCTATGCCTGGCTCTCGATGAGATCTTTCTTGTCCCTAAACCGCTGCCGGGTCGTCCCTTTATATAGAGAGGTTGACGCCCAGCGGCTCTCAGAGTCCTGGCCGGCTCATAAGAGTGTCCGGCTCGGACTCTCAACTATTCTTGCCTTACACTACAAGTTCTACCATAATGATGGTTGTAACTATGGGCCTTAAGCCATATCCGGGTCTTAAGCCCATCTTTGGCCCACCGTCTTCAAGCTTGTCGCCGGGCTTGTGGCGATGACCATTATGAGTAACCCGGCCCCTTCTGGCGGGTGACTCTAAGGTCTATATCCTCAACACTTGTCGAAAAAGGTTTTTGACAAAGTTCAAGGTGTTCACTACGATGAGATTTTCTCACTCGCAGCGATGCTTAAGTCTGTCCGAATAATGTTAGCAAATTGCCACATTTTATGAAATCTGGCAAATGGATGTCAAAACTACATTCCTTAATGGATTTCTTAAAGAAGAGTTGTATATGATGCAACCAGAAGGTTTTGTCAATCCTAAAGGTGCTAACAAAATGTGCAAGCTCCGGCGATCCATCTATGGACTGGTGCAAGCATCTCGGAGTTGGAATATACGCTTTGATGAGTTGATCAAAGCATATAGTTTTATACAGACTTGCGGTGAAGCCTGTATTTACAAGAAAGTGAGTGGGAGCACTACAACATTTCTGATAAGTATATGTGAATAACATATTGTTGATCGGAAATAATGTAGAATTATTCTGCAAAGCATAAAGGAGTGTTTGAAAGGAGTTTTTCAAAGAAAGACCTCGGTGAAGCTGCTTACATATTGAGCATCAAGATCTATAGAGATAGATCAAAACGCTTGATAAGTTTTTCCAATGAGTACATACCTTGACAAGATTTTGAAGTAGTTCAAAATGGAACATTCAAAGAAAGAGTTCTTGCCTGTGTTACAAGGTGTGAAATTGAGTAAGACTCAAAGCCCGAACACGGCAGAAGATAGAAAGAAAATGAAAGTCATTCCCTATGCCTCAGCCATAGGTTCTATAAAGTATGCCATGCTATGTACCAGATCTATTGTATACCCTACACTGATTTTGGCAAGGGAGTACAATAGTGATCTAGGAGTAGATCACTGGACAACGGTCAAAATTATCCTTAGTGGAATAAAGGATATGTTTCTCGATTATGGAGGTGACAAAAGGATTGTTGTAAAAGGGTTACATCGATACAAGTTTTGGCACTGATCCAGATGACTCTAAGTCCTCATCTGGATACATATTGAAAGTGGGAGCAATTAGCTAAAGTAGCTCCGTGCAGAGCATTGTAGACATAGAAATTTGCAAAATACATACGGATCTGAATATGGCAGACCCGTTGACTAAACTTCTCTCACAAGCAAAACATGATCACACCTTGGTACTCTTTGGGTGTTAATCACATAGCAATGTGAACTAGATTATTGACTCTAGTAAACCCTTTGGGTGTTGGTCACATGACGATGTGAACTATGGGTGTTAATCACATGGTGATGTGAACTATTGATGTTAAATCACATGGCGATGTGATCTAGATTATTGACTCCAGTGCAAGTGGGAGACTGAAGGAAATATGCCCTAGAGGCAATAATAAAGTTATTATTTATTTCCTTATTTCATGATAAATGTTTATCATTCATGCTAGAATTGTATTAACCAGAAACATAATACTTGTGTGAATACATAGACAAACAGAGTGTCACTAGTATGCCTCTACTTGACTAGCTCGTTAATCAAAGATGGTTATGTTTCCTAGCCATAGACATGAGTTGTCATTTGATTAACGGGATCACATCATTAGGAGAATGATGTGATTGACTTGACCCATTCCGTTAGCTTAGCACTTGATCGTTTAGTATGTTGCTATTGCTTTCTTCATGACTTATACATGTTCCTATGACTATGAGATTATGCAACTCCCGTTTACCGGAGGAACACTTTGTGTGCTACCAAACGTCACAATGTAAATGGGTGATTATAAAGGTGCTCTACAGGTGTCTCCGAAGGTACTTGTTGGGTTGGCGTATTTCGAGACTAGGATTTGTCACTCCGATTGTCGGAGAGGTATCTCTGGGCCCACTCAGTAATGCACATCACTATAAGCCTTGCAAGCATTGTAACTAATGAGTTAGTTGCGGGATGATGTATTACGGAATGAGTAAAGAGACTTGCCGGTAACGAGATTGAACTAGGTATTGAGATACCGACAATCGAATCTCGGGCAAGTAACATACCGATGACAAAGGAAACAACGAATGTTGTTATGCGGTCTGACCGATAAAGATCTTCATAGAATATGTAGGAGCCAATATGGGCATCCAGGTCCCGCTATTGGTTATTGACCAGAGAGGTGTCTCGGTCATGTCTACATAGTTCTCGAACCCGTAGGGTCCGCACGCTTAACGTTCGTTGATGATATAGTACTATGAGTTATGTATGTTGGTGACCGAATGTTGTTCGGAGTTTTGGATGAGATCACGGATATGACGAGGAACTCCGGAATGGTCCGAAAATAAATATTGATATGTGGATAGTAGTGTTTGATCTCCGGAAAGGTTCCAGAATCCATCGGAAGGGGTTCCGGATGTTTCCCGAAATGTTTGGGCACGAGAACACTTTATCTGGGCCAAAAGGGAAAGCCCGGGAGGTTTTTGGAAAGCGCAAAAGGAAGTTTTGCGGAGTCCAGGGGCCAGATGCCAGGGTCCCTGGCGTCTGGGTCCAGACGCCGGGAACCCTGGCGTCTGGCCCTGGAGTCTGAGAAGGACTCTTGCCTTTCGGGTGAAACCGACTTTGTGGAGGCTTTTACTCCAAGTTTCGACCCCAAGGCTCAACATATAAATAGAGGGGTAGGGCTAGCACCCAAGAGAGATCAAGAAACACCAAGCCGTGTGCCGGCAACCCCGTCCCCTCTAGTTTTTCCTCCGTCATAGTTTTCGTAGTGCTTAGGCGAAGCCCTGCGGAGATTGTTCTTCACCAACACCGTCACCACGCCGTCATGCTGCCGGAACTCATCTACTACTTCCCCCCTCTTGCTGGATCGAGAAGGCGGGGACGTCATCGAGCTGAACGTGTGCAGAACTCGGAGGTGCCGTGCTTTCGGTACTTGGATCGGTCGGATCGTGAAGATGTACGACTACATCAACCGCGTTGATATAACGCTTCCGCTTACGGTCTACGAGGGTACGTAGACAACACTCTCCCCTCTCGTTGCTATGCATCACCATGATCTTGTGTGTGCGTAGGAATTTTTTTGAAATTACTACGTTCCCCAACACGAGTGACCAGTCTGCTTGCAGTAGAAGCACTCAGTCTCAGGCTTTGGTCCAGACTTGGGTTTCTTCTCTTGAGCAGCAACTTGTTTGCTGTTCTTCTTGAAGTTCCCCTTCTTCTTCCCTTTGCCCTTTTTCTTGAAACTGGTGGTCTTATTGACCATCAACACTTGATGATCCTTCTTGATTTCTACCTCCGCAGCCTTTAGCATTGCGAAGAGCTCGGGAATCGTCTTATCCATCCCTTGCATGTTATAGTTCATCACGAAGCTCTTGTAGATTGGTGGTAGTGATTGAAGAATTCTGTCAATGAAGCTATCATCCGGAAGATTAACTCCCAGTTGAATCAAGTGATTGTTATACCCAGACATTTTGAATATATGCTCACTGACAGAACTATTCTCCTCCATCTTGCAGCTGTAGAACTTATTGGAGACTTCATATCTCTCAATCCGGGAATTTGCTTGAAATTTCAGCTTCAACTCCTGGAACATCTCATATGCTCCATGACGTTCAAAACGTCGTTGAAGTCCCGGTTCTAAGCTGTAAAGTATGGCACACTGAACTATCGAGTAGTCATCAGCTTTGCTCTGCCAAACGTTCATAACATCTGGTGTTGCTCCTGCAGCAGGTTTGGCACCTAGCGGTGCTTCCAGGACGTAATTCTTCTGTGCAGCAATGAGGATAATCCTCAAGTTACGGACCCAGTCCGTGTAATTGCTACCATCATCTTTCAACTTTGCTTTCTCAAGGAACGCATTAAAATTCAACGGAACAACAGCACGAGCCATCTATCTACAACAACATAGACATGCAAAATACTATCAGGTACTAAGTTCATGATAAATTTAAGTTCAATTAATCATATTACGTAAGAACTCCCACTTAGATAGACATCCCTCTAATCATCTAAGTGATCACGTGATCCAAATCAACTAAACCATGTCCGATCATCACGTGAGATGGAGTAGTTTTCAATGGTGAACATCACTATGTTGATCATATCTACGATATGATTCACGCTCGACCTTTTGGTCTCAGTGTTCCGAGGCCATATCTGCATATGCTAGGCTCGTCAAGTTTAACCTGAGTTTCTGCGTGTGCAAAACTAGCCTGCACCCGTTGTAGATGGACGTAGAGCTTATCACACCCGATTATCACGTGGTGTCTCGGCACGACGAACTTTGGCAACGGTGCATACTCAGGGAGAACACTTTTATCTTGAAATTTAGTGAGAGATCATGTTATAATGCTACGGTCAATCAAAGCAAAATAAGATGCATAAAAGATAAACATCACATGCAATCAATATAAGTGATATGATATGGCCATCATCATCTTGTGCTTGTGATCTCCATCTCCGAAGCACCGTCATGATCACCATCGTCACCGGCACAACACCTTGATCTCCATCGTAGCATCATTGTCGTCTCGCCAACTATTGCTTCTACGACTATCGCTACCGCTTAGTGATAAAGTAAAGCAATTACAGGGCGATTGCATTGCATACAATAAAGCGACAACCATGTGGCTCCTGCCAGTTGCTGATAACTCGGTTACAAAACATGATCATCTCATACAATAAAATATAGCATCATGCCTTGACCATATCACATCACAACATGCCCTGCAAAAACAAGTTAGACGTCCTCTACTTTGTTGTTGCAAGTTTTACGTGGCTGCTACGGGCTGAGCAAGAACCGTTCTTACCTACGCATCAAAACCACAACGATAGTTCGTCAAGTTAGTGTTGTTTTAACCTTCTCAAGGACCGGGCATAGCCACACTCGGTTCAACTAAAGTTGGAGAAACTGACACCCGCCAGCCACCTATGTGCAAAGCACGTCGGTAGAACCAGTCTCGCGTAAGCGTACGCGTAATGTCGGTTTGGGCCGCTTCATCCAACAATACCGCCGAACCAAAGTATGACATGCTGGTAAGCAGTATGACTTGTATCGCCCACAACTCACTTGTGTTCTACTCGTGCATATAACATCAACGCATAAAACCTGGCTCGGATGCCACTGTTGGGGAACGTAGTAATTTCAAAAAAATTCCTACGCACACACAAGATCATGGTGATGCATAGCAACGAGAGGGGAGAGTGTGTCCACGTACCCTCGTAGACCGAAAGCGGAAGCGTTAGCACAACACGGTTGACGTAGTCGTACGTCTTCACGATCCGACCGATCAAGTACCGAACGCACGGCACCTCCGAGTTCAGCACACGTTCAACTCGATGACGTCCCTCGAGCTCTGATCCAGCCGAGCTTTGAGGGAGAGTTCCGTCAGCACGACGGCGTGGTGACGATGATGATGCTGCTACCGACGCAGAGCTTCGCCTAAGCACCGCTACGATATTATCGAGGTGGATTATGGTGGAGGGGGGCACCGCACACGGCTAAGAGATCCAAGGGATCAATTGTTGTGTCTGCAAGGGGTGCCTCCCTCCCCGTATATAAAGGAGTGGAGGAGGGGGAGGGGCCGGCCACCCTAGGCGCGCCCCATGAGGAGTCCTACTCCCACCGGGAGTAGGACTCCCCCCTTCCATGTGGGAGTAGGAGAGGAGAGGGGAAAGGAAAGCCCCCCCCCCTCCTCGTCCAATTCGGACTGGGGGGGAAGGGGGCGCGCGGCTGCCCTTGGCCGCCCCTCCTATTCTCCACTAGGGCCCAATAGGCCCATTAGTCTCCCCGGGGGGTTCCGGTAACCCCCCGGTACTCCGGTATATGCCCGATACTCCCCGAAACCATTCCGGTGTCCGAACATAGTCGTCCAATATATTGATCTTTACGTCTCGACCATTTCGAGACTCCTCGTCATGTCCATGATCACATCCGGGACTCCGAACAACCTTCGGTACATCAAAATACATAAACTCATAATATAACCGTCATCGAACTTTAAGCGTGCGGACCCTACGGGTTCGAGAACTATGTAGACATGACCGAGACACGTCTCCGGTCAATAACCAATAGCGGAACCTGGATGCTCATATTGGCTCCTACATATTCTACGAAGATCTTTATCGGTCAAACCGCATAACAACATACGTTGTTCCCTTTGTCATCGGTATGTTACTTGCCCGAGATTCGATCGTCGGTATCTTAATACCTAGTTCAATCTTGTTACCGGCAAGTCTCTTTACTCGTTCCGTAATACATCATCCCGCAACTAACTCATTATTTGCAATGCTTGCAAGGCTTATAGTGATGTGCATTACCGAGTGGGCCCAGAGATTCCTCTCCGATAATCGGAGTGACAAATCCTAATCTCGAAATACGCCAACCCAACAAGTACCTTCGGAGACACCTGTAGAGCACCTTTATAATCACCCAGTTACGTTGAGACGTTTGGTAGCACACAAAGTGTTCCTCCGGTAAACGGGAGTTGCATAATCTCATAGTCATAGGAACATGTATAAGTCATGAAGAAAGCAATAGCAACATACTAAACGATCAAGTGCTAAGCTAACGGAATGGGTCAAGTCAATCACATCATTCTCCTAATGATGTGATCCCGTTAATCAAATGACAACTCATGTCTATGGCTAGGAAACATAACCATCTTTGATCAACGAGCTAGTCAAGTAGAGGCATACTAGTGACACTCTGTTTGTCTATGTATTCACACATGTATCATGTTTCCGGTTAATACAATTCTAGCATGAATAATAAACATTTATCATGATATAAGGAAATATAAATAACAACTTTATTATTGCCTCTAGGGCATATTTCCTTCACATACTAGACAACTAAGCACTCCGAGAGGCCTAAGGGGCCATATATGTGCAAGTTCACTCATATTTAATTAGGTTCCTATCACTTTTCTATCTGCCATTGGATCTGTATCCAGACAACCGACCGATTGATTCTACTACAATGAATGTGACTGCAAAATATGGACTGTTTGTCGATTTCAGCGACAAACAGATCTAGGCCCAAGAAGCAACGATTAGATGGACAACAAAAAATGAGCTCTGAGATCTAGTAGCTTTTGCTAAAATGATCTCATACATGTACATGCATATACATATGGGTAGAGATGTAAAATGTTATTAACTTGCCCATTCAAAATGAGATGGTAAAGTGTGTAACAGTTCCAATCCATAAACAAATTCATTGCAAATGAAAGTATTACATGAAAACTAAAATAAGGAAGACATTTTGACAATGAAAGGAATCGTCCACTCAAATTATTGAACTAAACAAGGGTAAACCGTGTAACGTGCAAGAAGAAATGAACAAAGCTAGAAAGGGATATTTCAATCTAGAAATGAACAAAGACAAAACAAAAGAAAGAAAACAACCTGAGAAGAATTCTGCTATGTCAAAAGTGTTTATATAAACAAATTGTTTAACACCAAGATGCACATTTCAATCAAATGAAGAATGGATTCCCTTCTAGGAATGGTTTTACCTTCAAGATGAAATGAGAAAAACACATAAAACCAAGTTTATTCATAAGGAAGAAGGAATCGTGGGAGTGGTGTTACCTGAAGAAAAATACAACTGCCAATTTTTTTCCAAATAAACAAAAAAAATCATAAGCCGGAAACATAAGCATAAGCAAGAAAAATAGATGACTTTTCAGGTTAGTCACTTTTCTTATCAGGAAACAAAGACATGTACTAAAAAACTTATGTATTCTAAGGTGTAATGAATTAAGGGCATCGATAGTACCATAAAAGGAAAGAAAGAAAATGAAGTAAAAACAAAAATAACATAATTTATTCCGAGGTACAAAAAATTTAGGTATTGGCATTATCCTAAAAGAAATAATAAAATGAACAAAACATATTAAAACAAATGGTAACAATAAGTTGGTCATAGTTTTTTTTTACCGCATAAGTTGGTCACAGTTTGCACAACAATTTGCCATGTTCCACTGTTGCAAAAAATACCATATACTAATGTAACTTTCATACAACTATATGATTTGCATACAAAATTTATGGTATACACCCATCTTATACAGTGTTCAAACAAATAGCAATAATGGTGGAGATTAATGGTCTTTGGACACGTCACTGCATCTCATGTTGATGGTGTCATCTCCCCTAGATCTTTCTCAGGCACACGCCCACCCGCACGCACACACGCAAGGAAAAAATGAAACTGGCGGACCCACAAATAAAAGGGAAAGAACAACTCCGACAGCTTATGATAGAGTGGAGATCTACCTAGCCATGGATCAAGCCTGATAAGGCTCTCATCTCCATTACAACTCCATATATGGGAACTCTAGGTGGGTAGATAATGATTTATCTCCTAGTCCATGCCATAGTATCCGCCGAGATCCTCAACATCATTCATGAGCCGCAATAGTGATATTGTGTATTTATTATGATGGAGCATTTGGTGTACTTGTTATGACGAAGCATTTTACCAGTCTTCCACTCCACTCTAAGCTTCAAAGTGCTGATCCAAGCGCAGGGCTCAAACTCAAAAAATGCAAGACCCATTTATGTCATGCTTGCCTATCTTTATTACGAGCACCGGCTCCCATGTGACCGTGTCCTTCTATGGAAACTTGTTTGCGTTTATATAAGCGGCCATGGGCAATGTAGTATGGTAGCTATCTTTGAGGGGTGTGATACAGTCAGGTGGTCCCGCTATCACAGGGCACGACTGTCATGTAACTGTAGAACCTTGAAATAGGCTAATATTCTTATCCCTTATGAGTTTCTACTCAGGTGCAACAGGGCGCGGATGTCAGAAGCCCCTAGACAACCAGGACAGTGATACAATCCAGTTGCACATTTAAAGGTTCTCTCTGAGTGAATATCATTTTTTTTAGAATCCTCTGAGTGAATCATTACTCATACTGGACAACTACCCACTTCGAGAGGCCTAAGGGGCCATATATGTACAAGTTCATTCATATTTAATTAGGTTCCTATCACTTTTCTATCTGGCATTGGATTTGTATCCAAGACAACCGACTGATCAATTCTACTAGAATGAATGTGACTACAGAATATGGACTGTTCGATCGATTTCAGCGACCAACAGATCGAGGCCCAGGAAGCAACGATTGGATGGACAACATGAAAAAAAGGAGCTCTGAGATCTAGTAGATTTTGCTAAAATGATCTCGTACATGTACATGCATATACATATGGGTAGAGATGTAAAATTCTATTAAGTTGCCCGTTCAAAGTGAGATGGTAAAGTGTGTAATGGTTTCCAATCCATAAACAAATTCGTTGCAAATGAAATTATTACATCAAAGCTAAAATAGGGAAGACATTTTGACAATGAAAGGAATCGTCCACTCAAGTTATTGAACTAAACAAGGGTAAATCGTGTAACGTGCAAGAAGAAATGAATGAAACTAGAAAGGGATATTCCAATCTAGAAATGAACAACAACAAAAATCAGAAGCCAGAAACATTAGCACAAGCAAGAAAAATAGATGATTTTCCATGTTAGTCACTTTTCCTATCAGGAAACAAAGACATATACTAAATAGAACTGATGTATTCTAAGGTGTAATGAATTAAGAGCATTACCCGCAAAAATAAAAATTAAGGGCATCACCCGCAAAAAAAATTAAGGGCATAGATAGTACCATAAAAGGAAAAAAAAGAAAATGAAGAAAAAACAAAAACAAAACATAATTTATTCTAAGGTACGACAAATTTAGGTATTGGCAGTATCCTAAAAGAAAAAAGAAAAATAAAAAAAACAAATGGTAACAATAAGTTGCTCATAGATTGCACAAGAATTTGCGTTGTTCCACTATTGCAAAAACAACCACATACTAATTTAACATTCATGCAACTATATGATTTGCATAAAAAAATTACGAAAACACTAACGCCCACACGTGTGGCAACATTTCAACTCGCCCACACGCCTGGATCACCGTCCAGTTAAGTTTGCACGAATCTTGACATACCGAGGCAGTTTTCGCGTGCCACGTAGGACAAGGCCGGTGTGTGGGCGTTAGAAAGGTCGCCCACACGCCCATAGCACGCGGTTGCCAGCTGCGCTGTGTGGGCAAACTAGTTTCTACCCACACAGCCACCACCTAGTCCACGCGCGTGTGGGCGAACTGCTTTTCGCCAACACGGCAGTCGTACGTTGTTGGATGGCAACTGCAGTTGCGCGTACATGGCAACTAGGTAAACACACATGGCAACTATGATTCGTTTGCTAGACGGCAACTGCAGTTGCGCGTACGTGGCAATCAGGTAAACATACATGGCAACTGTGATTAACCACACGTGGCAAAACTAGGTAAACACATATGGCAACTATTGTTTGACCATATGTGGCAAGTAGTTAATCACACACGACAACTATGGTTTGATTACATGCGGCAACTACCATCAATTAGACATGGCAACTATAGTTAACCAAAACAGAGAGAGTTGCCATGCTTTTACAACCATATTTGCCATCCCGGATAACTAAATCTGCCATCTCGGATGGCAACTAAATCGTCATCCTGCGGGTACCTATTGTAGCTGCGCCAGGACGTGTGGGCATATTTGCTTTGTGCCACACGCGGGAGGTGGGGATGAGTAGTACTTGTTGGACGTGTGAACGAAGTAGCTGTGCCCACACGTGTGGGCAATTCTACTGTTCGCCCACACAGAGCCCGTGTGGGCTACCCCCTGCTCATGCCGCACATGGTGTGTGGGCGAATGCCTATTATGCCATACGTGTGGTGGATATCGGCGTCCAAAAATTATGGGTATACACCCATCCAGTGTTGAGACAAAATAGCAAAGACGTTGGAGATTAATGGTCTTTGGACACGTCAAACATCTCTCCCATATCTTTCTCGGGCACACGCACTCCTGCACGCACACACAGGGAAAAAAATAAAACTGATGCACCCACAAATAAAAGGGGAAGAAAATAACAAAATGAAACGGAATGTATGCTTTCCTCCGTGCGAATCAGAAATCGAGCTAGAAACAAGCCCATAATAAGGCCGAACACCAAAAGGAAAATCGACTAAAAGTGAATTACTAGTGAACACAACCTCCAAACATACAAGCACTAATCACAAAGCGGCGGACGATTAAACATTCGACCGAATGGAAATTATTTTCAGTTGCCTGAAGAATAATAAACGGATTAATTATGGACTTTGATAACCAGCATATGGCAGATTTTTTAGCAGGACAAAATGGCTTTTTACGGCAAATTATGTAGTCGCAAGACTGACAGTTTCCTTTTAAAATGTTCGTTCTGCAAAGCTTAAAAATCTATTTTTAACATTCTGATTAAGTAAACAAGCTGGCTAGGGAACAAACCAAGTGGACTTGGTTGAGAACTCGGGACTGGAACCCTTGGGTGACTTGTAGACGCATTCCAACTTTTTATGCTGCATGCTGTAGCGGTAGGCCGCCGTGAAAGCAAGATAGGGCGTCTCATGAACATAGTAGATCCAAGTTCCGCCCCCGTTGGCGCCGTCGTTTTCCCTGAAGGTGGTGTGGTATCCATCCACGAACAACTCGTAGTTGCCAGCATCGGCCACCATGCGCCAGGCGAGCTGCCCGTCAGGCGCAGAGACTAACTGGAAGATGGTGAAGGCCACCGGCCGGGAAGACTTGACCGTGGTCCTGACCAGAACTAGCTTGCTCGGCAACGCAACAAGGTGGACATAATTGAACTCTTCAATCCGACAGCAGATGCCGTACATCTTGTTGGCGAGGTTGGGTGTGGCCGGCGGGCGCTGGACCGGCTGGAGGGCGTCGAGCGTGGTGGCGTCGAACACCGCCATCTCGCCGTTGACCCCCATGCCGAACATCCTGCCGTCGTGGTAGGCCAAGTCGAAGTAGCCAAAACGTGTCCGGTTGGGCTTCCCCACCTTGGTCCAGGCAACGTCTCCGGGGCGGCAGAAGAGCATGCCCGTCTCCCCGTCGTGCATCATGTGGTACATCATGATCGTCATGCCGGCCACGGAGCCAGAGCCAGAGCCCGGCGGGATGTGCATGGCGAAGCGTAAGCTGTCCACGAAGTCGAGGTAGGTTAGGTAGATCCAGCCGCTACGGATCGCCGTTCCCAGGTCGTTGCAGTCCAGGTATCTCACGTGCCTGACCACGTCGCTGCCCGCGCCGCGGGAGGCGTTGAGCCTGGGCAGGGCGGCCGTGGCTCCCGTGGCCAGGTGCGAGAGGTGGCAGGCGGCGTCACGGACATCGAAGACGATCGACCAGCCACGCGCCAAGGGAAAGACGAGCCGCGTGGGACGAGGACGGGGGAGCAGGAGCAGGAGGCGCGGCGCTGGCCCTGCCGCAGAGCGCCATGCCCGGCACACGGAGCGGAACGCGGTGAGCCCGGTGACGGCGTCGCGGGACCTCCGCGCAATGATCGTGAGTAGATCGGAGGGGAGGTTCAACCAGTCCGGTTGTTCCTCCTGGGCAGACATTGCTCGATCGTACGCCGATTCAGGCCAAGATCAACACGCGACACGACGGCCGGTGTGGAACAAGATCGACCGATACACACGCACCAAGTTGGTTAAAAATATCTGTGATGGTGCGACTTACACAATTTTAAACTTTTTTGAAAGGCGACTTACACGACTTTTACTTTGACAAATATATATCCTGTTATGACTTCAGCAACGGTACGACTGCAATTTCCATTTTAAAAAGAACAGACTCTATCGGTCGTAATAATAATAATGTAAAAAAAATAGTCCAACAGCCGCCCTAAGCTGACGTTGGTCCATATCACATGTCGGCGGTTTGAAATCCAGAAGTAGACCTCGCTGACGCATAAGCTTCCAGCAGTGTTTTGCATGCATATGCATGCACGTCCATAATCTATGAAGTATGGTCTCTTGACGTCCACACAGCGCATGCATGTCACCTCGTCGCCCACTGCTGGACCATTCTGGGCCAGCCGCCAGACATGAATCTTAACCTTCCCCCTTCACCTCTGTGTTCCACAAATCTTTTTTTTTTCTTTGAAAGATCGGGGTTGTCCGGCCGCTTCGTTGATTTAGACGAAAGCAAGCCGGAAAACAGTCAAATGATCACGGGCGAAAAGGAAAAAAATAACACGGAAGGCGATTATCTCGCGGTATCTACCCCAAAAGGGGGCTCTAAACATGCTGCTCCCGCCAGCCTCTATTGCTCCAGGTCATTACATATGGCGTGCAGAACGTCGTCGACCCGTGGCATCTTTGCCCTGAAGACACAGGCATTCCTCTCCTTTCAAATTTCCAGGCGATCATCAGCAGCATCGATTTTGCTCCAGCTCTGAACCTAGGGGGCGTTAGGTTGATCATCTTTTACTTAGCCCTTGTGTTCTCACTACCAGAAATTCACATTTTACTTAGGGTCACATACCCTAGGTGAAATGCAAAAAGCCATAGGAAAAGATTTTACCTAAAGCTTGCCCTAGGTAAAAGAACCCTAGGTGTGGTATAGTTGGGAAAGAGCTCTTTCCCTAGAGTGTACTCCCTCCGGGTATGTGGCAAGCTCTAGGGAAACCATCTTTACCTAGGGGCACAAACCCTAGGGAAAGATTGTAGGGTTTATCTAAATTGTGCCACCCCATAACTTTCTCTGGAGTTCTTTCCCTACCAGATGTTTGAATAATACCCAAGGAATATATCATATTCATACCTTCCATGTATGCAATTTGAATATAAATTATATCAGCCATAAGTCAAATAATTAAATTCAGAGGAATATTTCAAATTTATATATCATATCCAAAATTAATCGTACAAATCAGAATCATAATCAATGAACACATACATCAGATACATGGTCAACATAAAGCCAAATCAAAAAAAAAACTATCTAAAGTCGCTATTGCAAGTAGAACACCTTGATCAACATGTACAAGCATTGTTGGTCCGGCCAAGTATCAAAAATAAACTTGTTACAACATGTTATCTATACATGCACGCAAAATTATTAACTATCAAGAGGTTGGCTTCTCAGGAGCGACAAGCTAAGTGAGTTAGTTCCAGATGCACTATTAATTAATCCAAACATCCCTGCAACACATGCGTCAGGCTCCAGATTCCAATCTTTGGGAGAAGCATCCAAAGTGACATTATGGTCCTGAAATTATGACAAGCAGTTTAGCACATAGTTATAAGGCTTGAAATTCTGGTAGAATTTTGGTAGCATAACTGTAATGTAGACAATATGGACAGGACAAGAGAATGTAATCGCTCCCCACAGCCCACATAGCCCCAGTGATTAAAATTATATGATCATGCTTCGCACGGAAGCATGCATGTAAGAAGAGTCGTACATATCACCACATATAAAGCTTTTCACATCACAAAAGATCGGAGAGAGAAGGATGAGGGGGATTTTTCTCTGGCGGTGCTGAAGACTTGAGGCACGGTTGAAGGAGACCTAATTTAGCCAAAACAATTGGCACTCTGCGCCCTTTCTCCCTTCGCTATCTCACTGCAGAATGGGCCCCTAATGCGCGGGGAAAATAGGAGGTGTGTGCCGTCGACGTGGGAGGCCATATCTTCGTGTTTTTTCGGGGTGGATGGTATGCTCGTGGACTAGTACTTAGGAAAAATTATTTTCCACGTTCTTTTTGCAAAAGAATTATATTTCCTAGAGGGGTACTATTCATTACTTTTCTTTCCCTTGAGGACATTAATAAGCTCTAGGTAAAGGCCTTAGCCCTAGGTAAAATCATAGTTTCTAGTAGTGGCTTTCATGCCATTTGAGCATTCTGCCCGCACTTCTTTCTCTTCAACTCCACACATAAGTGATAGGCTGACCAGACAGAGAAGACCCCATTTTTTGTGTAGTTCCATGCCACGAACCTTCCCTTACTGGTCCCCTACCACCACTAGTTCGATGTCCTCACCGGCATTTTCGTGAAAGGACCCCATCCAAAGTAGCATGGCACCAACTCCTTCCCCGTTTGTCAAGAAGATCACTGACTCGAGAAATACCGGTCCGGTCTTTATATTCCAGTGGATAACAAACACCATTCCCGGGAATCCAATTGTCTTCCCACACTTTTATTTTGGCGCCATCACCTACCCTCCATATCAGTCGTTTGAGTAAATGATCTCTGCCCCAAATAATGCTACGCAGAGTATATGCGCATCTCTTTGGACATTGTCCATCAATAAACATCTTGTCCATGAAATACCTAGCCTTTAAAACCCTTGCACATAGCAAGTCTAGTGTGGTGATCAACTGCCATGCCCGCTTGGCAAAGAGAGCCTGATTAAAACATTCAAAATCTTGGAAGCCTATACCTCTAGTTCTTTTGCTTCGACACATTCTCTCCCATGACACCCAATGTACCTTGCGCTTGCCATGCCCCGCTCCCCACAAAAAATTAGATGATATAGATGTCAGGTTCCGACGCAGTATTTTGGGCAAGTGGAAGCAGCTCATAGTATGACAACCTTGAGAGAGATATTGCAACATTACGAGGAGGCTTCGGGCCAAAGGTAAATCTCAAAAAAAAACTTGGTATTTTTTGGACTGGGTATTCAGGACGACTCCAAACAAGAAGTGCAACAAATTTTAGTAGCTTCCGAAAATACGACGTTGTCATCAGCAAATAGTTGGTATGTAATGCGAGGGTCGTCCCTCCCAAAACACACCCTATTTAGCCGGTTATCTTGTTGGGCCACCTTAATCAATGTCAAGAAGCCTTCCACACAGAATAGAAATAAATAAGGCGACAACGGGTTCCCCTGACACAGCCCTCTACTAGGAATAAAACTCTCCGACAACCCGCCATTGATTTTGACAGAATAGAACTCTCACTGATTGAATACACTGCCTTATGATGCTAAGAGAATTATGTGAGAACCCCATCCTCTCCATCATTTCCATTAAGAAGTTCAACTCCACACGGTCATATGCTTTGACCATGTCTAACTTGACTCCAACCCTCTTTTCCTCTTCCTTGTTCTAATAGCATGCGCACACGCATACGCTATTAAAACATTGCCCGTAATAAGCCTTCCAACACGCTCTGCTCTTCCGACATAAGAATTGGCAGTACCACTATGAACATGTTAGCCAACACATTCGAAGTTATCTTCTACTGTTACACAGGCTAATCGGCATGGCAAGAGCTGGGGCGCATTCATCTTGGGAATCAACACTATTATTGTGTCATTAAAATCATCCGATACTTCCTTCTCACTGAGGAAGTCACAGACTGCTGTACACACCTCCTTTTTAATTAACGGTCAATGTCATTGATAGAACAACGTCGGGTGGCCATTCGACCTCGGCGATTTTGTAGGCCCCTAATATGTCTCAAACATATATACTTTTCCAAACTCTTTTGTCATTTTTGCCCTCTAATTTGCATGATTTGAATGAAACCAACTTGGACCGACGTTGTGTTCAGCAGAATTGCGATGGTGTTAATTCTGTGCAGAAGTAAAAGTGCTCAAAATTGGATGGGGATTTTTTAGGATTTTTTCCAAATTAGAAGACCGGAGGGCCAAAGATGGGCTAGAGGGGGCTACTAGGGCGCCACGCGGCCTGGCCACCCTAGTAACCCCTAGCCGCATGGAGGCCCTGTGGCCCTGTGGCTCCTCCATCGACCTTCTTTGGCCTATAAATCTGTAATGCTCCTATAATTATGCTACAATGATCTCCCCTATAATGATGCCATGTCATCATGTTTTGCAAACTTAAGTGACACTTGATAAAATTCAAAGTTAAACTCAAATTCAAATTACAAGTCAAAATATATTTTGTCATCAGTCAAACAAAAATGTTGGTAATATTGCAAATAATCCCCTGGTAATTTTCCAAGTGAAACCAACATCAATTGGATTTTTTAAATTAACCACAACAACTTTTAAAGTGGACCAGCAGCAAATTAGTTGACCAATTCAATTTCTAAAATGGTTTAAGTAATTCTTCTTTGTGCACCCTTGGATTGTTGCCTTGTATTTGTGTGTGAAATTCGAAGCTTAGGGAAAAAATTGAAATTTAAACTAAATAGAAAACAAACAGCTAAAGGGGTAAACAGAAACGGAAAATAAAAAAGGCTTAGAAGCTACTGTACCTGTGGGCCGCTGCTACTTGTAAACTGCGTTGGGTTTTTCCACGAAGAGGAGGGTGAAGCAGTACAACATAGATAAGTATTTCCCTCAGTGAGAACCAAGGTTATCGAACAAATAGGAGCACCAAGCAAATCCCCGAACAACACATGCACACACAAAACAAATACGTGCACCCAACACGGTCGAGAGGGTTGTCAATCCACTTGAACTCGTTACTTGTAAGGATTAAATCTTGTTGTGGTAGATAGATAAATTGCAAAACAAAAAAGGAATAAAATCGCAGCAAAGTATTTTTGGTTTTCTTAATATGATTAAAGTAGACCCGGGGGCATAGTTTTCTTTGGAGGCTTCTCTCTCGAAACAATAGCATACGATGGGTAGACACATTACTGTTGGGTAATTGATAGAGAAACGTATAGTTATGATGTTATTCATGGCAATGATCATGTATATAGGCATCACGTCCGTGACAAGTAGACCGAATCCTGCCTGCATCTACTACTATTACTCCACCAATCGACCGCTATCCAGCAAGCATCTATGGTATTAAGTTGATGACAAACAGAGTAATGCCTTAAGCAAGATGACATGATGTAGACAAAGTAAACTCAAGCAAGATGACACTTAATAGCAACAATACAATACATGCCTCGCTATCTCTTCTATCACTGGGTGAGGACACCACAAGATTGAACCCATTACAAAGCACCTCTCCGACTGAAAATAAATCAATCTAGTTGGTCAAACCAAACAGATAGATCGGAGGGAAATACAAATATATAATAATCATGCATAATAAAGTTCAAAAAAGACTCAATTACTTTCAATGACTAATCTGATCATAAACCTATAATTCATCAGATCCCAACAAATACACCAAAAAAGAATATTACATCGAATAGAACTCCAAGAAGATCGAGGAGAACATTGTATTGAAGATCAAAGAGAGAGAAGAAGACATCTAGATACTAGCTATGGGCATGTAGGTCTATGTTGAACTACTCACACATCATCAGAAGGCAGCAAGGATGATGTAGAAGCCCTCCGTGATCGATTCCCCCTCTGGCAGAGTACCGAAAAAGGCCTCCAGATGGGATCGCCGAAGAACAGAAACTTTGCGGCGGCGGAAAAAGTGTTTTGGGTGGCACTATGGTGTTTTGGGAATATTTAGGAATGTATAGAAGCAGAATTAGGTCAAACAGAGTTGCGTGGGGCCCACGAGCTCAGGGGGCATGCCCTGTGAGCTCGTGGCTCTCTCGTAGCTATTCTAGCCTCCTCCCAAACCTTCTAGGATCCCTTCTGGTCCAGAAAAAATCACCGTAAAATTTCATCGTGTTTGGACTTCGTTTGGTATTGATTTTTTGAAAAGCGAAAAACAAGCAAAAAACAGGAACTTGCACTTGGATCGTACTTCTAACACGCTTCAACATTTTCAACTTCACGCAATACATGAGCGTGAGCCATGGATATAGAACTAGGTGGAATAGAATGCGCTGGTAGGGATCAATAGGAGAAGTCAAAAAGGGAAGAAAGTCTCGCATCAACTAGGTGGATCAACAG
This sequence comes from Triticum aestivum, assembly GCF_018294505.1. Classification (NCBI taxonomy): domain Eukaryota; kingdom Viridiplantae; phylum Streptophyta; class Magnoliopsida; order Poales; family Poaceae; genus Triticum; species Triticum aestivum. The sequence goes on along the minus strand of NC_057811.1, from coordinate 36,681,241 downwards.
GCTATGGAGATGCCCATCAATGGATATCAATGCGAGGAGTAGGGATTGCGATGCAATGCATGCACTAAGAGTTATAAGTGTAAAATCTCAACTGAAACTAAGTGGGTGTGCATCCAACTCGCTTGCTCACGAAGACCTCGGGCATTTGAGGAAGCCCATCATCAGAATATACAATCCAAGTTCTATAATAAAAAATTCCACTAGTATATGAAAGTGACAACTCATGAGACTCTTTATATGAAGAACATGGTGCTACTCTGAAGCAGAAGTGTGGTAAAGGATAGTAGCATTGCCCCTTCTCTCTTTTATCTCATTCTTGTTGTTGGGCTCTTTGGCCTCTCTTTTTTGTCCAGAGTCACATCCTGACTTGTGAGGGAATGATAGTCTCCATCATCCTTTCCTCACTGGGGCAATGCTCTAATAATGATGATGATCACACTTTTATTTACTTACAAGTCGATATTACAACTCGATAACTAGAACAATATACTCTATATGAATGTCTAGTGTGTGCAATATGACTCGAAAACAGTTGAATGGCATGGTAAACAAATTACAGTTGGGTAATTGAAAAGATTGCAATATTTAGGACTATGATCATTCATGGTATAATCTCATATAGGCATTACATCCATCATAAGTAGACCGGTAATCCAACCGCGTCTACTACTAATACTCCACCCCAAAACGCTATCCAGCATGCATCTCAAGGTATTAAGTTTGCAAGAAACAGAGTATCGCAATATGCAAGATGACATAATGTAGACAAAAAGAAGTCAATCAATATGACAAAACCCCTGCGTTTTATCCTTGGTGGAAACAATACAATACATGTCTTGGCCCTTATTGGTAGTGGGTTAGAGCATCGCAAGATTGAACCCACTACAAGGCACCTCTCCCACTAAAGATAAATCAATCGAACTTGGCCAAAGAAGATAAATAGATCAGAGAGAAATACCAAATTATTTAATTATGGAGCAAGAAAATCCAAATAACTCAATGAACGATCTGATCATAGACTGACAAACCATCATGTCCCAGCAAACACATCATGGATTACATTGAATAGATCTCGATCAAGAACGAGAACATTGCATTGAAGATGAGAGAGAGAGAGAGAGAGAGAGAGAGAGAGAGAGAGAACCATCTAGCTACTACTGTGGACCCATAGGTCCTAAAGGAACTACTCACATATGGTTATGGAGGCAGCAATGTTGATGAAGAGGCCTCTGCCAATGGTCTCCCCTCCACCCCCCCCCCCCCCCCCCCGACAGGGCTTCGAAACAGGGCTCCAAATGGGATATCTTCAAAACATATATGCATCCACATTGACTTTTGCACAATGCGCATCAGGACAGCAGCCACTGGTTAGTCCTAGGTGCCCCAAGTGTCGTCGGTCTTGGAGTTTCATTGTTTACAGCCTGGAGCTCGGACAAGTGGCTAGTGATGAAGCCGTTGATTGCATGAGGTGATTGAAATATGTCCTCGTGAATGGCCTTCCTCCTTGCTTCCCATATTTCCCATGTTGTCACCACCAGAATGATCTGCAGAGGCTGATAATGTTGGTTGCCTCGGTTGCCCATAATGAGAACCGGAACATCTCGTTTCGTCAAACATTTGGGCCCAAGCAGTGGTGGGGCCAGTATTGGGCCAAGGCCCAGACCGCTCCAGACCACCTTTGTTACTGTAGCACTTTAGCTATAGTAAACAAATGATGCCCAGGCCACGGCCGCGGCTGTCTGGGCATGTCTCTGCTACTCGGCCCAAGGAAACCATGGCTTGGGCCGACCTTCAGGCGGCCCTCCGGCCGCTGCTTACAGACTATCCGAGCGCCATATTTTGGCACTTGAACCTGTCGGGACAATTCTTTGTCGGCTTGGCATATCGCACTCTATGTCGTGCACCGACTATCGCATGGATCACACCTTTATGAAAAGCGTACCTCCCTTTGAAGATCAAGATATTCGTGTTGCAGGTGTTGCCTGACCGCCTCCGGCCTCCCATCACGAACAAAGTTGGTCAAGCGTATGTGCTTAGCGATGAGTTGTGCCCTCTGTGTGGTGTTATGAGTCTTTTTTTTTTTGCTAGGAGGTGTTATGAGTCTATGCATGGGTATTTAGCTTTAGCTAGTGTATTCATTAGACGGTATGCGAATGTGTGTACACATGCGTTATGTGTCCTATACTCCTATGTCATAGTAGTAGAGTGCTCCTGTAATGCGTGTCTGGTTGTAGACCAAATCCCCGCCTTGGATGTTGAATGGTGCGACCCATATAATGCTAAATGCTTCATCACTTGGCACCTACTACGCCACGTACACTATTGTTTTAAGTGAATTTTTCTGTCTTTATCAATATGCTTTTAAAACTTAAAAATGTTCACAAATTTTAAGAAACAACTACGAATTAAAAAAAATCATGAAGCAATAAATCTCTAGGATTTTTTAAAAAAATCACAAATTTTTAAAGATGTTCATGGATTTTAGGAAATGTCCCCGTATTACAAAAATGATCTCAATTTTGTAAAAAAAATTCTAGTATAAAAATATATTCACAATTGTCTAAAAATATTCCCAATTTTAAGAAATATTAACTCATTTTAAAATGAAAATTGAGAAAAGAAAAACAGAAAAAAAATAAAAAACTTAAAACAGCAGAAGAAAGCACACACAAAATAAAAAATCTGGTTAAAAGTGGGTTCTCCTGAATACGCACGTAAGGGGGGGGGGGGGGGGGGGGGGGGGGTTGGAGTTGGGGTCGTGTTTTCTCATCAACCCCTGCGTGGGAGTGGATATGTCTTGGTTGAGACCTCCTCGTCAGCACTTTAAGAGCCGGTTACAAAAGGTGGCGATCACGCAGGATGCCAGAGGGTCGCGGCCCACTATTGCGCTAGTTGGCTCGTTTGCTTCGCCAGCTAGCTTCTTTTTTCTTTTCATTTTCTATAAGAAGCTACTTTTTTATCGATTTTTTCTGCAGTTAGTCTTCTCCAGTAGGTTTTTCATAATACTTTGAAAAATTGTGAGACGAATAACATTTACATATTTGAAAAAGAATATCACGAATTTAGAAAAAAAAATTTGAAACATTTCACTGAATTGAATAAATTTTCCTGAATTTTGTATTTGAGAAAAGTTAATGAATTTGAAACAAAGTTCATCAATTTTCAATAAAGCTCAGTGATTTAAAAAATTCATTGATTTTGAAAACATGTTTATCAATTTTAGGAAAAAAATCATCAATTTTGAAAAAGAATCACAAAATTTAAATAGTTCATCAAATTTGGGAAAAGTTCAGAACATTGCAAAAAGTTTAGAGATTTGAAAAAGTTCATTGAAAAAATAAAAGAAAAGGTAAATAAATAAATAAATAAATAAATAATAAATAAAACAGGTATAGAAAATAGACAAATAAAAAAAGAACTAGATATGAAGTTTCTGGAAGCTTTGCCAAAACCAGTGATCGAACTCTCTCAGATACCTTTTAATGGGCCGGGCCGGACGACGCAGCATCAATGGAGGACCAGGGGGTGTCTGCACCCGTTTGTAGCAGAACACATTAAATACCTTTGAGACAACATCACAGATGGATCCTGCCGCCTGCAGGAACTGCAAAAAATCGTGTTGATGGTGTTGTGTCACGCGACGCAATGGGAGGGACTTACATCGCAGTTTGTAGGGATTCTATTGGGAAATATCTAGGCTCTTCGACCATAAAATGTCAAGGTGTGACTGACCCAACATCATTGAAAGCTTTGGCTTGTCGTGAAGCGCTCTCACTTGCTCTTGATTTATCACTTGAACACATACAAATAGTTTTAGACTGTCAAGGTGTGATCAAAGATATCCATGGAAATATGGGTGGGCCACACTCTAGCATTATTAAAGAGATCAGTCTTACATAACAGCAGTTCTCTCGATGTTCCTTCATCTACGAAGGAAGAACAACTAATCTTAAGGCACATAGCCTCGCTAAAAAATACTCTAGGCCTTTCTTTAGGACGCCATGTGTGCCTTCTTAATCCACCGGATCTACATTGTATTCCTATAAACTTTTATACTCAATAAAGTAGACTAAAAAAAGCCAAACAGTTTAAACCGGCGCAACGGATGCCAAAATAGAATTTGGGGTCTTGTTTCGTACAAGACGCCACAAGCGCTCGACGCAAGGGCACCATCACGTTGCAACTATTGGGCCGACCCAAGCATCTTCATGTTTGTTTGTTTTCTCTTTTCTGCTTTTGGACGCGTCTATATCTCGCTTAATGCGAGTTAGACAAATGGGCCGGCCTAGTGGGAAGCGACTATTTCCTTTTTTTTTGTTTCCTCCTGTTTTGCTTTTCCACTTTTTTCTTTTGTTTTATAAATGTTTGCTTTCATTTTTAATTTAATTTTTAAAAAGTTTTCATCTCACATTTAGAAAATGTATAACTTGTATTTGAAAAAGTAGACACTAATATATATAAGAAAAATATGTTAATCAAGTATTTGTAAAATGATAAACATGTACAAAATAAATGTTTAAGATGTATAAGAAAAATGTGCAATATGTATGAAAAACCGTTCATCAAAACATATATTTGACAAATGTTTATCATGTATTCAAAAATGTTAAATGTGTATACAAAATTTATTCATAAAAAATCAATTCAAGAAAGTTAGTTATTTTTATTAATTTTAAAAAATGTTAAATTTCAATAAAAATAATGTTTATTATGTATCCAAAAAATATATAATGCATAAGAAAAAGTAGACGCACAATTATATAAAAAAAATTGGGAATGATGTAGGTGAAATTTTTACAAAAAATATATTTCTGATGTGACCTGAAAATGTAAAATGTATATGGGAAAAGTAGATGGGCATTGAATAATCTTGAAGAAAACCAGTAAAGAAATACAAAAACAAAAAATCAAACTAAAACTAAAACTGATGTAAACCATGAGATGACACACAGATGAAAAAAGAAAAGAAAGGATCTTATGAAAACTGATGAAAAACATAAAAAATACATAAAATAAAAAAGAGAAAAAGGAAACCAAAGAAAACCGGTGAGAAAGGTAAAGAAGACACATAGAAAAAGATAGAAAAGAGAAAGCGATGAAATTGTAGAAGACTGCTAAAAATCATAAAGAAAAACAGTAAAATGAAAGAAAGAAAAGAAAAAGGCGGAAAGTCCCAGACCAGTCCAACTAGAGGAATAGAAGAAGAAAAACAACCAAGCGAGCTAAATGCGCCAATGGACTGGCCCATACTTGCGGGCGCCAGAGGCAAGCCAGAGCTACATCTCGCAGCAGGCGATATATAGCTGTGGCGTCTGTTTCTTCATCCATTTCTTTTTAACTTTGTTTATATTTGAGCAATATATTTGATTTATTTAAAGCTTCTATAATATTTTCAACACGCACTAGACAAAATGTTTATGGAATGTTGAAAATTGTTCATGCGACGTCTAGAAAATGTTGATAGCATTCATCAAAATGTTTGCCCCGACCGACGTCGAGTTCGACTCGCTGCGCGTCGCGATATACACCGAAGCCGAAGCCAGAGAAGCCCGCGAAGATGGCGTCGACCTACTCGAAGAAGCACACCTCCGGCGCTCAGTCGCTCGGCCATCTACCAGCAAGGCCTGATCAAGCCCCTCGCGTTCCGCGAGGGCGACCTCGTCCTCCGACTCGTCCAAGAGCAGGCAGGCCAGCACAAGCTGTCCCTTCCATGGAAGGGCCCATTCATCGTGAGCAGAGCCTTGCGCGACCACAAAGCCTACTACCTCATCGACGCACGCAAGTCGAGGAAGCGCAAGAAGGACACCGCCGGTGAAGAAACGACCCGGCCGTGGAACGCGGAACTCCTCCGCCCGTTTTACAGTTAGCCGCACGAGCGTACGTATCATCGCCTTTTGTAAACGCATGAAACTATGGGGTCCCCGAACGAGACTTGGGGGCTGCCTTTTGTCGACCAATTTATGTGTCCCTATTTTCTTGCATCACTATACCACTGAACCCGGCCACCGGTCCGACTCGCTCGACCCGGGGGCTCGGGGGCTGGCCGGCTCGGTGGCTACCCCGCCGCCTTCCTTGGTGATTCCTGATAAAGTTAGGATGCCGCGGTCCCCCACTTCGCCCTAAAGCCACAGATCCAGCTTTGGTTATCGGCTAGCAAGCACAACGGGCCAAAGCTCCTTTACGCTTCATACACTAAGCCAAAGGTCGCCGGGTCGATCAACCCGGTCCGCCATTCATCAAATGAACAGCCGCACGACAGGCCGCTCGCCAACCGGCTTCGCCGGATTGCCGCCAGCCGGCCCAGTGGGTGTTTCGCTCGCACTCAACGTTTCGAGGGACCCAAGTCCTGCGCGCTCCTCTCAAAGAACCGAACTCTTTCTCACGGACCGGAGCCTCGGCCGTCTGACTCGCGGGGGTGAGGTTCCAGAAAGGAAAAGCGCATGAAATCGGTCCAAAAAACGGAAGGTAAAAAAGCAAAAGCACCCACGACATCTGCAAGTATTTAAGAAAAGGCCCACGGCCCGAGTTCATTACACCCGAAAACCCCCAGTGGGTGGGTGGACCTGCTATTTAACAAATTTTACACAATGTGTCTCAGACATCTCCAGCGCCGCGTCGCGACATCGACGGCTCTCCCCTCGCGGCCTCCGGATCCAGCGAGGTGCCGGTGCCCTCCTCAGCATTCGCGTCGCAGTAGACGCCCATGCCGCCGCCGCGTCGGTCCAAGCTCGGACCGACGCCGCCTCCAGCTCCGCCTCGGCCCGGTTCCTGTCCCGCCAGGCCAAGGCTTCGGCGTCATTCGGATCCAGGTCGAGGTCCGAGTCGGCCCGTCCCTCTGCCTCGGCCTGGTCGGCAAGGTCGGACCGGCTCCTGCGGAACGCGGCCCCTTCGGCGGTCGCGGCTTCCGCCGCCGCCCTCGCCAGCGCGATTGGCGACCTAGAGAAGAAGACAGAATGAGCAGAAAAGAAACAAGACTAGCTCAAAAATGAAACCTGAGCGCAAACAAGAGATGAAGCTTACCCTGCCAAGACTGGGACCGGGGTTGGCCTCCCGTGCCCGCCGCCGCGCTTCCTCTTGGCCGGCCTCCCGGCCCCGGCCGGGTCCACCGTGCGCTTCGGGACCCGGGGTCGCAGCGCGACGCTGTCTTTCCCATGCGGGTGGCTCGGCGCCTCCCCATGCGAGGACCCGGCTCCGCCCGCGTCGCCGCCTCCCCCGCCCAACGCCACTACACCAACAACTGGCGTCAGCACCGGCCGTTCCATGCCGCGGTCAGCAATTCAAGACACATGAAGAAAAACGCGAGACTTACCCGCGTGACGCCCAGCGCCGGCGTCGGACTCGGCCTCCTCCTCCCCGCCACGAGCCACGGGCTCCTCTGGCGCCACCGGCTCCACCTGCGACGGAGCCCGGGCGTAAGGTTGCCGAATCGCATTCAGAAGTACCCCCCGCGTCGCGTCAGGACGGATGAGAAGGTGCACGGCAGCAAAGTGAGAAGACCAGACACTCACCTGCGGCGCCGGGTTCGACTGGATGTACGGCGCCTTGCCGAACCGCCAGTCCTCCCCAAGGTTGGCCTTGGAGATGTCATTCACGCCGCGCGCGACCTGCTCCGCGGACAGCCGCGTCGACCCCATGCGGTTGGGGTCTTGAAGGCCGACCATTTCGCCGATGAGGCAGGAGCGCCCCTGAAGCGGAAGGACCCGGCGCATAATGAACGCGGCGAGGAGGTCGGTGCCGGTGAGCCCCTCCTGCGTCCTCATCACCGTCACCCACTCATAGAGATTAATGATCTCCTGCGACGGGCGCTTGGGCGAGTAGCCCCAGTTCGTCTTCGCCCGCGGCGGTGCGATGGCGAAGGCCGAAAGATTGATGCGATCCGCTCCAAGGTTGCGGACGTAGAAGAAGGAGTTCTGCCACTTCTTGGCAGAGTCCTCCAGTGGGGTCTTGGGGAAATCCGCCCCCGACCGCATCGAGATGACGGCGGCGCCACAATCGGCGAACTCCCCGGCCGACGGGCCCTGCTGCTTCAAGGAGAAGAAGCGCGCCCAGAGGTCGATCGTAGGCTCGACCCCCAGGTACCCCTTAGAGAGGGTGACGAAGCCGGAGAGCTGGACAATGGCGCCGGCGCCAAGATGACGTGGCTGGAGCCCGAAGAACTCCAGGAAAGCGCGGAAGAAGGTGCTCGCCGGCAGCCCGAACCCGCGCTCGAAGTGCGTGAGGAAGACCACGCGCTCCTGCCCCTCGGGCCGAGGCCTCTGCTCACCGCGCGGCAGGCGGACGCCGACGCCCGTCTCCTGCGGCAGGCGCCGCGTCGCCCGGAGTTGGGTGATGTCCTCGGAGGTGACGTTCGAGCCCATCCAGGAGCCCGATGGCAGCGACATCATCGAAGGAAGAAGAAGAAAGATGGACGGCGAAGGAGTTCTGCTCGGAGCAGCGGGCGCCGCAGTGCGTCTGTTGCGAAGAGCGGAGCGAGAGCAAAGGGACAGGAGGGCGCGAGCGAGAATAATGTCCGCCGCCCCCTGCCCCCCCCCGATTTATAACCCTCGATTTCAACGTGGGGTAGTGGGGAAGTGGGATCGTCTGCATGCGCCCGTTCCACTACCCCGCAATAAGTGCACGCGTACACGCGCAGTAACTGCCCGGGGAAGAGCAACCGGCCCCCGGACACCGCAATAAATCCGCACGCTTGGGCCAAGGGCGCGCGGCGGCGGGCCCCAGCCCGTCGCCCCGGTCCCGTCACGCGCGTGGCCTGTCTGGCCCCTCCGGCTTCCGGGCACCACATGGCGCTCGCGTAAAGCCCGAGGGATTGCCCCAAGATTCGGCGGACTTCTCGGTCCCCGCCACGACCGAGACGCCGCGATCCGGTTTCCGAGAAAACCGGCACACAGTGGGTGTTGCCAGACCTGGCGCTCGCAGAATCGACCTTGCTTAAGGGGGAAACTGCGAAGGCCCACTCATCCGAAGACGACGGACCTTCATAGCTTCGGGGACTACTGTCGGGGGGATGGACCCCGGGCAGGCAACGGAACCCAGATCCTCTTCAAAAACAACGGGGCTGGCACCGCCCCTCAATACCGGCGCGCGCTTGGCCGGGTCGCTCGACCCGGCCAAGCCCCCCAAGCCGGCCAGACTAGCCGACCCGGCAAGACACGTCGACTCGGCCCCAACAACTGGCGCAAGATAGCCGAACCCGGCACGGCCAAGGCCTCCTCACCAAGCCAGCGCCACCCATGGCGTGCTACGCAATCCAGCCGCGGGTCAACTCCTGTCCCATCCAGGCCGTATGATGGGGACAAGACTTCAATCAACGATGACCGAGGCAACAGTGCCCCGCCCATGCCTCTGGTCAGCAGAAACGTGGTAACAGTGCCCCTCACCTACCCGCTGACGAGGGCCGGCGTGGCAACAGTGCCCCCACCCTCACCGCTGACGACAACAAGCGGCAACCTGGCGGGGAGCACTGTACGCGGCTCGACTCGGCCATGCCCTGACGATCGACAAGACGGCGCACAGTCCCCCTAGGCTGGTGGGGCCCGCACCTAGGGGAACCCGGCGAACCACAAGCCCTCAGCGGGGCCCAGCCCGGGTCCCCGGACACCGACTACATGGACCCACCGACTTATAACATTACCATTGTACCCCCGAGGGGTTGGACTATAAAACCCCCGAGAGCCCACGATCATTCGAGAGGCGAAGCAGGAGGACTAGCCACGAAACAGCAACACCGGAGAGAAGGAGCAGCCTAAGCCTTGGCCAGCTTCCTTCCTCCTTCATACAGCTCCAGGAGCAACATTGTATTATCGATCATCCAACTACACTTGGAAGGACTAGGGGTATTATCTCTCCGGAGAGCCCCGAACCTGGGTATGTCCGGCGTCCCGCGCCCGCTCATGCCAACCCCGCCTCTGGAGCCCACCATGCCCTCGAGCCTCCTCCTCTCTTTAGCCATCCCTTGGCATCTGCCGTGCGCCCACCACGACAACAGTCATGGTCACATGCCATAGTTTTAGTTGACGAAATCCGCTCAATTCCTTGGTTTGTTTCCTTATTTGATGATATTTTTACAGAATAGGTCTCACGGGAGAGGGCATTTTTGAGTTTTGTAGGTTGGACGTTAGGGTTTATGTCATTACATGGTCTGATCATTCATTTTATTTGCAATGTTGGCCAAAACTATGTGAAGTTCAATTTTGAAATCACCACGTGTTTTTTTCCTAGGAAAAGGGATGAACAAAAGTGTTGTGAGAATAATCAACTGTACCCGGGGTTCCTAACGAGTCATACCTAGCAACTCAACAATAAGTACAAGAGAGTCAACTAGAGTTTAAGAAAATTGTTTTGGGCAACAAGAGATGATGAAATAAAAAGTATAGCAGATTGGCTTGTTCTCGCTCAGATAATGAACTAAATACTACTCAACTGCAAAACCATTGGATGTTTGTGAGGAGAATTGCGCAACCCTTTTTCTCTTGCATTGTGTCTTTTTTACTTGTGTATTTTGGAACGTATTTTCATTGCTTTTAATTGTGTTTTTTACTGCATGTTTTTCATTTTCCAATTGCTATTGCATTTTGAAAGAACAAGTGCTCCCTGGGTGATTTTGGTAATTAATGTCAACATATCTCTTGTTGGACTAATGCTTCTACCTAGTATGTTTCAGATAAGTTCAACAATGGAGTGGCATGGACTAGAGGATGTGGAACCCCTTCAAGATGCTGAGGACAAAGGATTGGCTCAAGCTCAAAGCTCAGGACTCTACATTTTTCTATTTTAGTGATCCAAGATCACATTGAGTCCATAGGAAAAGCCAATACTATTAAGAGGGGATGAGGTGTTGCTTAATGGCTCGCTTGCTCAAAGTGCTTAGTGATATGCTCCAAAGCCCTCAACCACTTTCTCACATCCACATATGTCCCAAACCAAAAGTCAAAATCGGCCCCACCGAAACTTTCTATCCGGCGCCACCGAGTTCTCTTGACATAGCCACTGCCAGAAACCCTAGTCAATTCGGTCTCACCGATGGGATCTCGGTCTCACCGAGATGGGCTTGCAAACTCTCTGTTGCCTATTGCAATAATTTCGGTCTCGCCGAAATATGCAATCGGCCCGACCGAGTTTGCTTGGCTAACTTTCTGTTTCGCTTATTACCCAAATTGGTCCCACCGAGTTTGAGTAATCGGTCAAACCGAGATGAGGCTTTACCCTAACCCTAGCACATCGGTCCCACCAAGTTGATCAATTCGGTCCCACCGAAATGCCTAACGGTCACATTATGAACTGAATCGGTCCGACGGAGTTTCATGATTCGGTCCCACCGAGTTTGGTGATTTGTGTGTAACAGTTAGATTTTGTGTGGAGGCTATAAATACCCCTCCACCCACTCTTCATTCGTGGATAGAGCCATCAGAACATGCCTACACTTCCAACACATATTTTCTGAGAGAGAACCACCTACACTTGTGTTGAGGTCAAGATATTCCATTCCAACCACATAAATCTTGATCTCTAGCCTTCCCCAAGTTGCTTTCCACTCAAATATTCTTTCCACCAAGTCCAAATCCTGTGAGAGAGAGTTGAGTGTTGGGGAGACTATCATTTGAAGCACAAGAGCAAGGAGTTCATCATCAACACACCATTTGTTACCTCTTGGAGAGTGGTGTCTCCTAGATTGGCTAGGTGTCACTTGGGAGCCTCCGTAAAGATTGTGGAGTTGAACCAAGGAGTTTGTAAGGGCAAGGAGATTGCCTACTTCGTGAAGATCTACCCGAGTGAGGCAAGTCCTTCGTGGGCAACGGCCATGGTGGGATAGACAAGGTTGCTTCTTCGTGGACCTTTCGTGGGTGGAGCCCTCCGTGGACTCGCGCAACCGTTACCTTCGTGGGTTGAAGTCTCCATCAACGTGGATGTACGATAGCACCACCTATTGGAACCACGGATAAAAAATCTCCGTGTCTCCAAATTGCGTTTGCACACTCCAATCCCATCCCTTTACTTTCTTACAACTTGCATGCTTTACATTCCGCTGCTCATATACTCTTGTCATGCTTGCTTGATATGTATTGTGAATGTTTAAACTTGTGCCAAAACTCCACTTCAACCAAAGGAAATTAAAAACTGCAACTTTTCTTACTTAGAGTCTATTCAATTGGTATCCGAGCTTTGGTCTCCATTGCTTTGGTTTAAATACCATTGGAGGAAGATGGATAAGTCTACGTTGGGGAGTCTTAGACGTAGAGTGCCTATTCTTGATGGAGAGTTCTTTCATGAATGGAAAAATGAGATGCTTGAGATTTTCAATGAATATCATTTGAACAAGTACATTACTAGCCCTTGTGCACCTCATGTTGATCCTTTGCATCCTACCCTTGATGAGTCTATTGACATGATCCGCAACCTTAGAACTGCTAATCTTATCACTAGAGGATTGCCTATAAACTTGATTGGATGTTTGCCTACTCTTGATTGCGCCTATACTTTATGGAGATTTCTTAAGGAAAGATTTCCAAACTATTCCTTGCAAAACTTAGATGAAATTCTTCATAAGTCTATTGCCTTGAGTAAGATGAATTCTAGTGATCCTAGCTTTGGTGATTGTCTATTTGAGCTTACCAATCTCATGCGTGCCAAAGGAGATGTTGGAATCATTAGCAATATCATATCCGAAGCTATTAGAATTCATAAAGATGATTATTGTCATGATCACTTATCTAATGAATTACCCTCTCTAGGAATTGATCAAATACAAGATGATGTTGAACATGGATACTATGATGAGGATGATGATAGTGACTATGATCTTGACGATGCGATGAGATACTTTGGTCTTATGGCTAATCTTCGCGGCTACATGGCTGGAGGAAAGGAATGGGTCCTTGATAGTGGATGTACTGATCATATGACCGGAGACAAGGATATGTTTCGTGAGCTTGCTGAAAATGATGGCCCTCGAAAGTATGTCACTTTTGGTGATAACTCAAAGGGTAAGGTGGTTGGCCTCGGTAAGGTGGCCATCTCACATGATAGCTCCATACAAAACGTCATGCTCGTTGAATCTCTTGGGTACAATTTACTTTCAGTATCTAGACTTGCTGATTTCGGTTTCAATGTCTTATTTACTGAAGTAGATTGCCAAGTGTTTCGAGGAGACAATCATAAAATGGTCTTTACCGGTATACGTAGAGGTGATTTTTACATTGTTGATTTCACAAAAAAAAGCTCAACCTAGAACTTGCTTAATTGCTAAATCTTCTAAAGGCTGGTTGTGGCATAGAAGGTTAGGTCATGTGGGCATGCAAAATCTTGATAAGCTTATTAAAGGTGATCATATCCTTGGAGTAAAAGATGTTATATTTGACAAGGATAGACTTTGTAGTGCTTGTCAAGCAGGAAAACAAGTTGGAGGGAGTCACCCCGTGAAGAACATCATGACCACGAGAAGACCGCTCGAGCTACTCCATATGGATCTCTTTGGTCCCAATGCCTACAAGAGTCTCGGTGGTAAATCATTTGGTCTAGTCATAGTCGATGATTTTTCAAGATTTACGTGGGTGTTCTTTCTTGATGACAAATCGCGGTTCCAAAAGATCTTCAAAAACTTCGCTAGGAAGGCCCAAAATCAATTTGAAGTGAAGATCAAGAAGGTTCAGAGCGACAACGGAACGGAGTTCAAGAACGCAAATGTGGATACCTTTCTTCACGAAGAGGGGATTTCACACGAGTTCTCGGCTACGTACACACCTCAACAAAATGGAGTTGTTGAGAAGAAGAACCAGACTCTTATTGAGATGGCAAGAACGATGCTTCATGAGTACAAGACTCCAAAACACTTTTGGGCGGAAGCGGTTGAGACAGCTTGTCATGCAACAAATCGCTTGTATCTTCACAAGCTACTCGGCAAGACGGCATACGAGCTCCTCACTGGTAACAAACCCCAAGTTGGATACTTTCGAGTATTCGGCTCAAAGTGCTACATTCTTGATAAGCATCATCGTTCTAAATTTGCTCCTAAATCTCATGAAGGTTTCCTACTTGGTTATGGCTCAAACTCTCACACTTATCGTGTCTACAACAATTTCACTCGAAAGGTTGAAGAGACGGTAGATGTGAAGTTTGATGAATCTAATGGCTCGCAAGTAGAGCAATTGCCAATTGATGTAGGAGACAAAGACCCTTCAGAAGCAATCCAAGACTTGTCTATTGGCAAGATTCGTCCAACGGAGGTGAAGGAGAGTACCTCGTCCGTCCAAGTGGAAGCTTCCACCTCACGACAAGGTGAACCAAGAGTTGATATGGAAGCATCCACAAGTGGGACACACCAAGACGAAGAAAACGAGGAAGTACATCAAGATGAACATCAACAACCTCCTTCTCCACCACGACAAGAGAATGACAACGCCAACAATGAAGAAGACCAAGAAGAAGAACAAGATGAAGAGAATGTTCCACCCCGAGCCAAGCAAAAGCTCCCGCGAGTTCGAGCAAGAGTGGCCAAAGACCATCCCGTCGAGCAAATCTACAATGATATCCAAACCGGGAGAATCACTCGCTCTAAAACTTGTTTGGCTAACTTTTGTGAACATTATTCATTCATCTCTAGCATTGAACCTATGAAGGTTGAAGAAGCATTGGAAGATCCGGATTGGATAAACGCCATGCATGAAGAGCTACACAACTTTGAGAGAAATCAAGTGTGGACATTGGTCGAGAAGCCCGACAACAACCACAACATTATTGGTACCAAATGGGTGTTTCGCAACAAGCAAGATGAAGATGGACAAGTAGTTCGCAACAAAGCACGTCTCGTCGCCCAAGGCTACACTCAAGTCGAAGGTATGGACTATGGTGAGACGTATGCCCTCGTTGCTAGACTTGAGTCCATTCGCATCTTACTTGCTTATGCTAATCACCATGATATCACCTTGTACCAAATGGACATTAAAAGTGCTTTTCTAAATGGTGAAATTGATGAGGAAGTTTATGTTAAGCAACATCCCGGCTTTGTCAATCCTAAGAAACCTAATCATGTTTACAAACTTCACGAAGCTCTTTATGGTCTTAAACAAGCTCCTAGAGCATGGTATAAATTCTTGACCAAGTTCCTTATTGAAAAAGGCTTTGAAATTGGAAAAATAGATTCTACTCTTTTTACTAAAAGGGTTAATGGAGAACTATTTGTGTGCCAAATTAATGTTGATGATATTATATTTGGTTCAACTAACCCTCATTTTAGTGAGAAGTTTTGAAAGCTAATGTCGGAGAAGTTATGATGAGTGAACTCAAATTCTTTCTCAGTTTGCAAATCAAGCAAACTAACGAAGGTACATTTGTCTCTCAAACAAAGTACACCAAGGACTTATTCAAGAAGTTCAATATGCAAGAATGCAAAGGTATGACTACACCCATGCCAACTAGTGGACATCTTGATTTGACCAAAGATGGTGAACCGGTTGATCAAAAGGTTTACCGCTCCATGATTGGTTCATTGTTATATCTATGTGCCTCTCGTCCCGATATTATGCTAAGTGTGTGCATGTGTGCACGATATCAAGCGGCCCCTAAAGAATGTCATCTTAAGGCTGTGAAAATGATAGTGAGATACATAATACATACACCAAATTTTGGCATTTGGTATCCTAAGAGGTCTTCTTTTGATCTTGTCGGTTACTCCGATTCGGACTATGCCGGAGACAAGGTTGATAGAAAGTCCACTTCAGGTACTTGTCAATTTCTTGGTAGATCTCTCGTGTCTTGGTCTTCCAAGAAACAAAACTCGGTATCCTTATCCACCGCCGAAGCGGAATACATTGCTGCTGGTTCATGTTGGGCTCAATTACTATGGATGACCCAAACTCTTAAGGATTATGGGATATATGTGAAACATGTTCCATTGCTTTGTGACAATGAAAGTGCTATTAAGATTGCTCATAATCCTGTGCAACATTCTCGAACTAAGCATATTGAAGTTCATCATCATTTCATTCGAGATCATGTTGCTAAAGGGGACATTGATCTTAAACATGTTCGCACCGACAAGCAATTGGTGGATATATTCGCCAAACCGCTTGATGAGAAAGTCTTTTGCCGTTTGAGAGGTGAATTGAACATCATTGATGCTTCAAACTTGGAGTAGGAACTCCATTTGGATACATGCAAGGCATGAGCCTTTGACTAATCCTTGATATTTCTTTCATGTTGCTATTTATATGTCTTGGATATATTTGCACCCTTGCATGCTATCTAACCCTTGTAGGTACTTGGATGAATCTAAATCTATGAGATTGCAACTCATTCACACCTTGAGCAATCTCTACATCACCAAGTCTCTACACAATGGTGGTTGAAGACAAGGAAGCTCGAAACCCTTCAAACATATCCTTTGACAAATTCTATATTAAGCTTTATGATTGTCATTTTCGATACACAAGTGCTCTTCCTTGCAAGACTAACCCATGTAGGAAGATGAACTCACATTCCAAGTGGTGCTCCCAATTCTTGATAAGCTACATCAACCTTGAGCAACCCACACAAGTTAAACTACATGATCAAGATCAACACCACCACCCAAGGTATGTTATTCCATCTTAGATAAGCTTTACTCCAAGTCATGGGACAAAGCAACTCAACAAGATGTGAATACATCAAGATGCTTAAACGAAAAATGGTAACCCCATTTTGAGCTTAAACGATGAGTATGACCATTGATCAAGTGCCCTCACTTGACTCCTAAGTCAATATACTCTAACATAGGTGACTTTGTCACCGCCCAATTCTAGATGAAGTTCTCTTGTGTTTCTCCGTGCTCTTGCATTTTTCTCATGCATATTTGTTTTCCCTTTCAAAAAAAACTTCATCCAGATTTCTTTTCTGTTCTGCATTCCCTGCATCCAATTCATTGCAAATCTTTCAGCTAATTCCTTGCAAATGCATGTGAGATCTTAATTTCCTAAGTGAGCTGAGATGACAAGTGTTTTCACTGTGATGAACTCGGTCCCACCGATTTGTCTTTCGGTCCAACCAAATCCTTTCGGTGCAACCGAAGCACACAACTCGGTGCTACCGATTTCACTGCAGAGAAGACAACTTGCCACTTATTCCTGCATTCTTTATGCTCCAGCTCCACTCAATGATACTTGTCCTCTACCAGCATCATATTCGACATGCTGCTTTGTTCTGTGACTCAAGGACCAAACCCATTTGTAACAAAAATCCAGAAGAACCCTTCTTGGAAATTGATGTCAAAGGGGGAGAGAGAGATCACATCAAAGCTTAATCATTTCTATAGGGGGAGAGAATACTCAAGGGGGAGAATGTTCTTCAACAAGAAGGAAGAAATATCACATCAAAGACCCCAGATGCTTGGTGTTCAAGAGGAGAGAAGTCACATGTCTTTAAGAGGGGAAAGACATGTTCATATTTGATTGGTTGCATTTGCTCTGTTTCTTTTCTTTGGTCTAATTTTCTGTTCCCTATCTTCTCCCAGTATCCCATGCAAGATTCAGGGGGAGCAAGACATCTAAGGGAAGGAAATCCTTGAATTCATTGCACATCTTTACCTTTGGGGACATGTCTATATCCAATAGAGTACTCAGTACTCACTCTCTACATGTCATCCCAGTCTTGGTACTCTTGTGGTTTCTTTTGTTTGCTCTGGCTAGTAGGTATATCTGTGTTATCTAACCTTGTTTACTCAGGTTCATTCCTTCCTAAGCCAACTCAAGACCACAAGGTAAGTATATGCATCTCAGTCATGTGTATGAGGATTTCTTGCTGATGTACATACTGTTTGCAGGAAGGACTCATGAGCATGAAGGTACATTCCCTATACTCACATCATTTGCTCTGACGCATATAGCCAAGATACATGTAACACATTGCTTACTCTGCCATGCTTATGCATTCACATGCTCCTATATTCCATATTTACATGATTGCATACATGTAGGGGGAGCCTATGCATGTTACATGTCTTTCCAAAGCTTTACTTGTTATTCTCTATATCCTTATCTAAAGCTTTGATGTATGTTGTTGATACGTCTCCCACGTATCTATAATTTTTGATTGTTCCATGCTATTATATTATCCATCTTGAATGTTTATGGGCTTTATTTTACACTTTTATGTTATTTTTGGGACTAACCTATTGACCCAGAGCCCAGTGCCAGTTCCTGTTTTTTCCCCTTGTTTCAGTGTTTCGAAGAAAAGGAATATCAAACGGAGTCGAAATGGAATGAAACCTTCTGGAGAAGTTATTTTTGGAAGGAAAGCAACCCGGGAGACTTGGAGTCCACGTCAAGGAAGCAACAAGGAAGGCACGAGGCAGGGGGCGCGCCCACCCCCCTGGGCGCACCCTCCACCCTCGTGGGCCCCTCGTGGCTCCCCTGACGTACTTCTTCCTCCTATACATATATATCCATATACCCTAAAAACTTCGAAGAATAGAATAGATCTAGAGTTCCGCCGCCGCAAGCCTCTATAGCCACCAAAAACCTCTCGGGACCCTGTTCCAGCACCCTGCCGGAGGGGGGATCCCTCACCGGTGGCCATCTTCATCATCCCGGTGCTCTCCATGATGAGGAGGGAGTAGTTCACCCTCGGGGCTGAGGGTATGTACCAGTAGCTATGTGTTTGATCTCTCTCTCTCTCGTGTTCTTGATTTGGCACGATCTTGATGTATCGCGAGCTTTGCTATTATAGTTGGATCTTATGTTGCTTCTCCCCCTCTACTCTATTGTAATGGATTGAGTTTTCCCTTTGAAGTAATCTTATCGGATTGAGTCTTTAATGATTTGAGAACACTTGATGTATGTCTTGCCGTGCGTATCTGTGGTGACAATGGGATATCACGTGATTCACTTGATGTATGTTTTGGTGATCAACTTGCGGGTTCCGCCCATGAACCTATGCATAGGGGTTGGCACACGTTTTCGTCTTGATTCTCCGGTAGAAACTTTGGGGCACTCTTTGAGGTTATATGTGTTGGTTGAATAGATGAATATGAGATTGTGTGATGCATATCGGATAATCATACCCACGGATACTTGAGGTGACATTGGAGTATCTAGGTGACATTAGGGTTTTGGTTGATTTTTGTCTTAAGGTGTTATTCTAGTATGAACTCTAGGGCTATTTGTGACACTTATAGGAATAGCCCAACGGATTGATTGGAAAGAATAACTTTGAGGTGGTTTCTACCCTACCATAATCTCTTCGTTCGTTCTCCTCTATTAGTGACTTTGGAGTGACTCTTTGTTGCACGTTGAGGGCTAGTTACATGATCCAATTATGTTATTATTGTTGAGAGAACTTGCACTAGTGAAAGTATGAACCCTAGGCCTTGTCTCCTAGCGTTGCAATACCGTTTGTGCTCACTTTTATCGCTTGCTACCTTGCTGTTTTTATATTTTCAGATTACAAAAACCTATATCTACCATCCATATTGCACTTGTATCACCATCTCTTCGCCGAACTAGTGCATGTATACAATTTACCATTGTATTGGGTGTGTTGGGGACACAAGAGACTCTTTGTTATTTCGTTGCAGGGTTGCTTGAGAGAGACCATCTTCATCCTACGCCTCCCATGGATTGATAAACCTTAGGTCATCCACTTGAGGGAAATTTGCTACTGTCCTACAAACCTCTGCACTTGGAGGCCCAACAACGTCTACAAGTAGAAGGTTGTGTAGTAGACATCAAGCAGTTTCTGGCGCCGTTGCCAGGGAGGCTAGGTAAGCGGCACTCACACCCCGTCAATTAAGCTCTTTTCTGGCGCCGTTGCTGGGGAGGTGAGTGCTTGAAGGTATATCTTTAGATCTTGCAATCGAATCTTTTAGTTTCTTGTTTTATCACTAATTTAGGGTATAAAAGAAAACTACAAAAAAATGGAATTAAGGGTGCCTCATATGCTTCATCTTTTTAATGTCTTTCGTGAAAATGATGGGAAGGAAAATTGTGCTCAAGTACTAGAAGAAGAATTACATAGAATGCTTGGCATAAAATATGAGCATGATTGCAATGTTGTTAGTATGAATTCTTTGAATACCCATGATGCTAATGATATGCAAAGCCACAAGCTTGGGGATGCTATGTTTGATGAAGATGATATGTTTTGTCCCCCAAGCTTTGATGAGCAAATTTACTATGATGAAAGCATGCCTCCTATCTATGATGATTATTGTGATGACACGTTTGCTATAAAGAATAATGATAACCTTGAAACTTGTCATCTTGGTCTTAATTTTCAATCACATGATAGCTATTTTGTTGAGTTTGCTCCCACTACTATTGATGAGAAGAATTTTGCTTATGTGGAGAGTAATAAAATTTATATGCTTGTAGATCATGAAAAGAATGATTTAGATGCTGGTTATATTGTTGAATTCATTCATGATTCTACTGAAAATTATTATGAGGGAGGAATATATGCTTGTAGGAATTGCAATAATATCAAGTTTCCTCTCTATGTGCTTAAAGTTTTGAAGTTATGCTTGTTTCACCTTCCTATGCAAGTTGATTCTTGTTCCCATAAGTTGTTTGCTCACAAAATCCCTATGCATAGGAAGTGGGTTAGACTTAAATGTGCTAGTCATATTCTTCATGATGCTCTCTTTATGTTTCAATTCTTATCTTTTTGTGAGCATCATTGAAATCATCATGCCTAGCTAGGGGCGTTAAACGATAGCGCTTGTTGGGAGGCAACCCAATTTTATTTTAGTTTCTTACCTTTTGGTTCTGTTTAGGAATAAATAATCCATCTAGCTTCTTTTTAGATGTGGTTTTGTGTTTTAATTAGTGTTTGTGCCAAGTTGAACCTTTGGGAAGACTTGGGTGAAGTCTTTATGATCATGCTGTAAAAAACAGAAACTTTAGCGCTCACGAGATTAGCTAAAACATTTTACTGGAGAGTGCTATTTAGTTGATTGTTTTTCCAGATGATTACTAGACAAATTCCTCAGGTCCACCAATTTATTTTAGAATTTTTGGAGTTCCAGAAGTTTGCGTTAGTTACAGATTACTACAGACTGTTCTGTTTTTGACAGATTCTGTTTTTCGTGTGTTGTTTGCTTATTTTGATGAATCTATGGCTAGTAAAATAGTTTATAAACCATAGATAAGTTATAATACAGTAGGTTTAACACCAATATAAATAAAGAATGAGTTCATTACAGTACCTTGAAGTGGTGTTTTGTTTTCTTTCGCTAACGGAGCTCACGAGATTTTTTGTTAAGTTTTGTGTTCTGAAGTTTTCAAGTTTTGGGTAAAGATTCGATGGACTATGGAATAAGGAGTGGCAAGAGCCTAAGCTTGGGGATGCCCCGGATGGCATCCCCTCTTTCGTCTCCGTTCATCGGTAACTTTATTTGGAGCTATATTTTTATTCACCACATGATATGTGTTTTGCTTGGAGCGTCATTTTATTTTCTTTTGTTTTGCTTGCTGTTTGAATAAAATACCAAGATCTGAAATTCTTAAATGTTAGAGAGTCTTCACATAGTTACATAATTATACAACTACTCATTGATCTTCCTCATATCTTTTGGAGTAGTTTGTTGTTTGCTCTAGTGCTTCACTTATATCTTTTAGAGCACAATGGTGGTTTTATTTTGAAGAAATAGATGAACTCTCATGCTTCACTTATATTATTTTGAGAGTCTTAAACAGCATGGTAATGTGCTTAATCCTAATATGCTAGGTATTCAAGACTAGTAAAAACTTTCTTACGAGTGTGTTGAATACTAAGAGAAGTTTGATGCTTGATGATTGTTTTGAGATATGGAGGTAGTGATATCAAAGTTGTGCTAGTTGAGTAGTTGTGAATTTGAGAAATACTTGTGTTGAAGTTTGTAAGTCCCGTAGCATGAACGTATGGTAAACGTTATGTAACAAATTTGAAACATGAGGTGTTCTTTGATTGTCCTCCTTATGAGTGGTGGTCGGGGACGAGCGATGGTCTTTTCCTACCAATCTATCCCCCTAGGAGCATGCGCGTAGTGCTTGGTTTTTGATGACTTGTAGATTTTTGCAATAAGTATGTGAGTTCTTTCTGACTAATGTTGAGTCCATGGATTATACGCACTCTCACCTTTCCATCATTGCTAGCCTCTTCGGTACCGTGCATTGCCCTTTCTCACATTGAGAGTTGGTGCAAACTTCGGCGGTGCATCCAAACCCCGTGATATGATACACTCTTTCACACATAAACCTCCTTATATCTTCCTCAAAACAGCCACCGTACCTACCTATTATGGCATTTCCATAGCCATTCCGAGATATATTGCCATGCAACTTTCCACCATCCATTCTATCATGACATGTTCATCATTGTCATATTGCTTCGCATGATCATGTAGTTGACATAGTATTCGTGGCAAAGCCACCGTTCATAATTCTTTCATACATGTCGCTCTTGGTTCATTGCATATCCCGATACACTGCCGGAGGCATTCATATAGAGTCATACTTTGTTCTAGTATCGAGTTGTAATCATTGAGTTGTAAATAAATAGAAGTGTGATGATCATCATTTTTTAGAGCATTGTCCCAAGTGAGGAATAAAAAAAGGAGAAAAGCCAAAAAAAGAGAAGGCCCAAAAAAATGAGAGAAAAAGAGAGAAGGGACAATGTTACTATCCTTTGCCACACTTGTGCTTCAAAGTAGCACCATAATCTTCATGATAGAGAGTCTCTTGTTTTATCACTTTCATATACTAGTGGGAATTTTTCATTATAGAACTTGGCTTGTATATTCCAACAATGGGCCTCCTCAAGTGCCCTAGGTCTTCGTGAGCAAGCAAGTTGGATGCACACCCACTTAGTTTCTTTTGTTGAGCTTTCATACATTTATAGCTCTAGTGCATCCGTTGCATGGCAATCCCTACTCCTTGCATTAACATCAATCGATGGGCATCTCCATAGCTCATTGATTAGCCTCGTTGATGTGAGACTTTCTCCTTTTTTGTCTTCTCCACATAACCCCCATCATTATATTCTATTCCACCCATAGTGCTATGTCCATGGCTCGCGCTCATATATTGCGTGAAGGTTTATAAGTTTGAGATTACTAAAGTATGAAACAATTGCTTGGCTTGTCATCGGGGTTGTGCATGATGAGAGCATTCTTGTGTGACGAAAATGGAGCATAACTAAACTATATGATTTTGTAGGGATGAACTTTCTTTGGCCATGTTATTTTGAGAAGACATAATTGCTTAGTTAGTATGCTTGAAGTATTATTATTTTTATGTCAATATGAACTTTTATCTTGAATCTTTCGGATCTGAATATCCATACCACAATTAAGAAGAATTACATTGAAATTATTGTTGGGGAACGTAGTAATTTCAAAAAAATTCCTACGCACACGCAAGATCATGGTGATGCATAGCAACGAGAGGGGAGAGTGTTGTCCACGTACCCTCGTAGACCGAAAGTGGAAGCGTTAACACAACGCGGTTGATGTAGTCGTACGTCTTCACGATCCGACCGATCAAGTACCGAACGCACGACACCTCCGAGTTCAGCACACGTTCAGCTCGATGACGTCCCTCGAACTCCGATCCAGCCGAGTGTTGAGGGAGAGTTTTGTCAGCACGACGGCGTGGTGACAATGATGATGTTCTACCGACGCAGGGCTTCGCCTAAGCACCGCTACGATATTATCGAGGTGTAATATGGTGGAGGGGGGCACCGCACACGGCTAAGAGATCAATGATCAATTGTTGTGTCTTTGGGGTGGCCACCTGCCCCCGTATATAAAGGATCAAAGGGGGGGAGGTGTGGCCAGCCTTGGGGCGCGCCAGGAGGAGTCCTACTCCCACCGGGAGTAGGACTCCCCCCCTTTTCCTAGTTGGATTTGGACTTGGGAGGGGGGAAAGAGGAGAGGGAGAAGAAGGAAGGGGGGCGCCGCCCCCTTCTCCTTGTCCTATTCGGACTAGGGGGGAGGGGCGCGCGGCCCAGCCCTAGCCGCCTCTCCTCTGTTCCACCTAGGCCCACTAAGGCCCATTATGTTGCCGGGGGGTTCCGGTAACCTCCCGGTACTCTGGTAAAATCCCGATTTCACCCGGAACACTTCCGATATCCAAACATAAGCTTCCAATATATCAATCTTTATGTCTCGACCATTTCGAGACTCCTCGTCATGTCCGTGATCACATCCGGGACTCCGAACAACCTTCGGTACATCAAAACATATAAACTCATAATATAACTGTCATCAAAACGTTAAGCGTGCGGACCCTACGGGTTCGAGAACTATGTAGACATGACCGAGACACGTCTCCGGTCAATAACTAATAGCGGAACCTGGATGCTCATATTGGCTCCCACATATTCTACGAAGATCTTTATCGGTCGACCGCATAACAACATACGTTGTTCCCTTTGTCATCGGTATGTTACTTGCCCGAGATTCGATCGTCGGTATCTCAATACCTAGTTCAATCTCGTTACCGGCAAGTCTCTTTACTCGTTCCGTAATACATCATCTCGCAACAAACTCATTAGTTGCAATGCTTGCAAGGCTTAAGTGATGTGCATTACCGAGAGGGCCCAGAGATACCTCTCCGACAATCGGAGTGAAAAATCCTAATCTCGAAATACGCCAACCCAACAAGTACCTTCGGAGACACCTATAGAGCACCTTTATAATCACCCAGTTACGTTGTGACGTTTGGTAGCACACAAAGTGTTCCTCCGGTAAACGGGAGTTGCATAATCTCATGGTCATAGGAACATGTAAAAGTCATGAAGAAAGCAATAGCAATATACTAAATGATCGAGTGCTAAGCTAACGGAATGGGTCAAGTCAATCACATCATTCTCCTAATGATGTGATCCCGTTAATCAAATGACAACTCATGTCAATGGCTAGGAAATATAACCATCTTTGATCAACGAGCTAGTCAAGTAGAGGCATACTAGTGACACTCTGTTTGTCTATGTATTCACACAAGTATTATGTTTCCGGTTAATACAATTCTAGCATGAATAATAAACATTTATCATGATATAAGGAAATAAATAATAACTTTATTATTGCCTCTAGGGCATATTTCCTTCAATTATGTCAAGTAGCATTCCACATCAAAAATTTTGTTATTATCATTTACCTACTCGAGGACGAGCAGGAATTAAGCTTGGGGATGCTGATACGTCTCCAACGTATCTATAATTTTTGATTGTTCCATGCTATTATATTATCAATCTTGGATGTTTATGGGCTTTATTTTACACTTTTATATTATTTTTGGGACTAACCTATTGACCCAGAGCCCAGTGCCAGTTCCTGTTTTTCCCTTGTTTCAGTGTTTCGAAGAAAAGGAATACCAAACAGAGTCGAAACGGAATGAAACCTTCTGGAGAAGTTATTTTAGGAAGGAAAGCAACCCGGGAGACTTGGAGTCCACGTCAAGGAAGCAACAAGGAAGGCACGAGGCAGGGGGCGCCTCGTGGGCCCCTCGTGGCTCCCCTGGCGTACTTCTTCCTCCTATATATATCCATATACCCTAAAAACTTCGAAGAACAGAATAGATCTGGAGTTCCGCCGCCGCAAGCCTCTATAGCCACCAAAAACCTCTCGGGACCCTGTTGCGGCACCCTGCCGGAGGGGGGATCCCTCACCGGTGGCCATCTTCATCATCCCGACACTCTCCATGATGAGGAGGGAGTAGTTCACCCTCGGGGTTGAGGGTATGTACCAGTAGCTATGTGTTTGATCTCTCTCTCTCTCTCTCTCGTGTTCTTGATTTGGCACGATCTTGATGTATCGCGAGCTTTGCTATTATAGTTGGATCTTATGTTGCTTCTCCCCCTCTACTCTCTTGTAATGGATTGAGTTTTCCCTTTGAAGTAATCTTATCGGATTAAGTCTTTAATGATTTGAGAACACTTGATGTATGTCTTGCCGTGCGTATCTGTGGTGACAATGGGATATCACGTGATTCACTTGATGTATGTTTTGGTGATCAACTTGTGGGTTCCGCCCATGAACCTATGCATAGGGGTTGGCACGCGTTTTCGTCTTGATTCTCCGGTAGAAACTTTGGGGCACTCTTTGAGGTTCTATGTGTTGGTTGAATAGATGAATCTGAGATTGTGTGATGCATATCGTATAATCATACCCACGGATACTTGAGGTGACATTGGAGTATCTAGGTGACATTAGGGTTTTGGTTGATTTGTGTCTTAAGGTGTTATTCTAGTACGAACTCTAGGGCTGTTTGTGACACTTATAGGAATAGCCCAACGGATTGATTGGAAAGAATAACTTTGAGGTGGTTTCGTACCCTACCATAATCTCTTCGTTTGTTCTCCGCTATTAGTGACTTTGGAGTGACTCTTTGTTGCATGTTGAGGGCTAGTTATATGATCCAATTATGTTATTATTGTTGAGAGAACTTGCACTAGTGAAAGTATGAACCCTAGGCCTTGTTTCCTAGCGTTGCAATACCGTTTGTGCTCACTTTTATTGCTTGCTACCTTGCTGTTTTTATATTTTCAGATTACAAAAACCTATATCTACCATCCATATTGCACTTGTATCACCATCTCTTCGCCGAACTAGTGCACCTATACAATTTACCATTGTATTGGGTGTGTTGGGGACACAAGTGACTCTTTGTTATTTGGTTGCAGGGTTGCTTGAGAGAGACCATCTTCATACTACGCCTCCCACGGATTGATAAACCTTAGGTCATCCACTTGAGGGAAATTTGCTACTGTCCTACAAACCTCTGCACTTGGATGCCCAACAATGTCTACAAAGAAGGTTGTGTAGTAGACATCAGTTGTCATCAATTACCAAAAAGGGGGAGATTGAAAGCACAAGTGCTCCCTGGGTGATTTTGGTAATTAATATCAACATATCTCTTGTTGGACTAATGCTTCTACCTAGTATGTTTCAGATAAGTTCAACAATGGAGTGGCATGGACTAGAGGATGTGGAACCCCTTCAAGATGCTGAGGACAAAGGATTGGCTCAAGCTCAAAGCTCAGGACTCTACATTTTTCTATTTTAGTGATCCAAGATCACATTGAGTCCATAGGAAAAGCCAATACTATTAAGAGGGGATGAGGTGTTGCTTAATGGCTTGCTTGCTCAAAGTGCTTAGTGATATGCTCCAAAGCCCTCAACCACTTTCTCACATCCACATATGTCCCAAACCAAAAGTCAAACTCGGCCCCACCGAAACTTTCTATCCGGCGCCACCGAGTTCTCTTGACATAGCCACTGCCAGAAACCCTAGTCAATTCGGTGTCACCGATGGGATCTCGGTCTCACCGAGATGGGCTTGCAAACTCTCTGTTGCCTATTGCAATAATTTTGGTCCCGCCAAAATATGCAATCGGCCCCACCGAGTTTGCTTGGCCAACTTTTTGTTTCGCTTATTACCCAAATCGGTCCCACCGAGTTTGAGTAATCGGTCAAACCGAGATGAGGCTTTACCCTAACCCTAGCACATCGGTCCCACCGAGTTGATCCATTCGGTCCCACCGAAATGCCTAACGGTCACATTATGAACTGAATCGGTCCGACCGAGTTTCATGATTCGGTCCCACCGAGTTTGGTGATTTGTGTGTAACGGTTAGATTTTGTGTGGAGGCTATAAATACCCCTCCACCCACTCTTCATTCGTAGAGAGAGCCATCAGAACATGCCTACACTTCCAACACATATTTTCTGAGAGAGAACCACCTACACTTGTGTTGAGGTCAAGATATTCCATTCCAACAACATAAATCTTGATCTCTAGCCTTCCCCAAGTTGCTTTCCACTCAAATCTTCTTTCCACCAAGTCCAAATCCTGTGAGAGAGAGTTGAGTGTTGGGGAGACTATCATTTGAAGCACAAGAGCAAGGAGTTCATCATCAACACACCATTTGTTACCTCTTGGAGAGTGGTGTCTCCTAGATTGGCTCGGTGTCACTTGGGAGCCTCCGTCAAGATTGTGGAGTTGAACCAAGGAGTTTGTAAGGGCAAGGAGATCGCCTACTTCGTGAAAATCTACCCGAGTGAGGCAAGTCCTTCGTGGGCGACGGCCATGGTGGGATAGACAAGGTTGCTTCTTCGTGGACCCTTCGTGGGTGGAGCCCTCCGTGGACTCGCGCAACCGTTACCCTTCGTGGGTTGAAGTCTCCATCAACGTGAATGTACGATAGCACCACCTATCAGAACCACGGATAAAAAATCTCTGTGTCTCCAAATTGCGTTTGCACACTCCAATCCCATCCCTTTACTTTGTTGCAACTTGCATGCTTTACATTCCGCTGCTGATATACTCTTGTCATGCTTGCTTGATATGTATTGTGAATGTTTAAACTTGTGCCAAAACTCCACTTCAACCAAAGGAAATTAAAAACTGCAACTTTTCTTACTTAGAGTCTATTCACCTCCCCTCTAGACACCTCTTCTCGATCCTTTCACATTTTCGTTCACATGAATAGATTTATATAGTTTACTCTTTACTTCTTTTAACTTATGTTGTTCTCGTTAGGAGATTCTGACCAGATATGTTCGGAGTGTCCGAGTAAGTCAAGAACTGACATTTCTTGAGAACAAGTGCATCGAAGGTTCCGAGTGCAGAAGTCCTGGAGGCTCCAACTAACTTAGGGTTTGCATCTGGAGAAGTTCAGAGGAGCCGAAGAAGGATGGTTCAGAGATTCCTGGTAAGGAAGATCAAAGAAGTAGTGGGAAACATGAAGCAGTTTTTTAGGGCCTTAGGGTCTGAACTTTAAGCACACTTGAGAAAGAAATTCAGCTTAGCAGCCTTGATACCCTTTCGATAGTATCGTCATACCTATGGACCATAATAGAAATGCTAAGTCCTTGACTTATCCAACACTTGTCATTGAAGACGCGGTGGGGCCATCAATCATTTCCTTGTTGAACCCTATGGAACATGATCTAAAATATACTTGAAAATTCATTAGCTCCAAGATCTATGTTGTCATTAATCATAAAAACCCACTAGGGGAACAAGGATTGCAAATTTACCATTTCTCGCTCGAATTTCCTCTAGTGTCTTATGCCGCTATATTGACCTCTGTCACTGACCGCGGGCAAACTGCTTTCTAGCTGGATCTTTGGGTCCCAAGTGGTGTTATGTACGTTGCCTTCCCCGCGCGCTCTACTCCCACTACCTCCGCCAGGATGTCTCGGTTGCATTTGTTCTTATCGCTGCGGGAGTGCTTTCTACTATTTGTGGTGTTGGCCCCAATATTTATGCTATAGGGGCCAACAATCATGTCTACTTACTTCACTTGGTTGAATGCAATGCATTTTCCATGCATGGAGTCCTTTGTATTTTTCTGTTTTCTTTTTTGACCTAAGATACAAGGCGGTCAATTAAAGGGTAAATTGATGCATGACCTTAAGAAGTTTTGGTTTTACGAAATGAATTAGTAGTCTCAGTTTTTAAATATGGCACTACAAAGTTTGCATAATTTGAATTACTATACCATTACATTCCGGTTGAGAGCATTAAGAATCAAATGCGCATACTGTATTTAATCTCGTATTTTATACCCGGACAAAAAAAAATGCCCTTACTTTCTACTCCCTATGAGCTCTGCAGCCGATCCCTTGTCTCCAGTCCAATAAGCTCTGCTTCTCTCCCTCAAAAAAAAAACTCTGCTTCTCTCTCGATAAAAACAATGCCGCCGCCGCATCTGCTCTGCTTCTTGCCGCTGCCGGCGCCGCCGCTCTGCTTCTCCTCTCCTCGCCCCCTCCCTTGCTGGCAGAAGCCGCCGCTTCCCCTGCTGCTCTGCTTCTCCCGGCTGTACTGCTCCTCCCCTCCCCTCCGCTTATCCCAACTCTCTCCAACCAGCCTCCCTAATTCTGCACCTCGTCGCCGGTGCTCGCCGACGGTGCCGCGCCTGCCTCTCCGACGTGTTGGTTAAACTGAAGTCTGAAGATCAAGTGTTGGCTAGGTACAGGCATTAGCAGCCAGCAGCTGGCATTCGGAAATTCTTGCATTCGTTTGTGTTCATTTGTGGTCAGGGGGAGAACAGCCGCAACTCTGCAATTAATATTAAACCCAACAGGAAGTGTGTCCCTAATCTCTTCCTCTACCTGTACTCTCATTGCTCTTCCTGGTTGCCTGTGTGCCCATGCTGGTCCATTAATCTGGTGCCTAGCCCATTTCCTTACCCTCCCATATTGCAATTTTAGCATATTCGTACCAATCTTGCTTTGACTGTGTACAGAGTTTCAAATACCTCATCAGTGAGTAATTTGAAGTTCAGAAGCATGACAGATGTTTAAAGAGCGAGCACATATATGGATTCAGTTTTGGGATAAATGATACTGTAGAGTGGTAGTGCACAGCTAGATGTTCCTATTTGACCAACTGGTATTGGATATGTGGTCAGCTTTATATAAAAAATAAATTACAAACACTAAACGTCAGGGCCTGATACGTACGGAGTATTGTGCTGTCTATCTTTTGAAATCTGTTCTGCTTTAGAAACTTTTTAAATATGCAACTTATGCTTCATAGTTTGGATGAATCTCAAACGGCAATTAACACTGGCATACACCATAGGTTGGTTTGACTAAATATATCTGATGTATTAACTAGTGCTCCCTCTGTAAACTAATATAAGAGCGTTTAGATCACTACTTTAGTGATCTAAACGCTCTTATATAAGTTTACAGAGGGAGTACTTTTTTACAATGCCCTCGGAATACGAGGATGCTGCACTGAAAAGTGAAAACCCGAAGTAGCCTTGCCTACCTGAACTTTTGGCAAAGTGTTATATTTAGCCCGGCATCATCCACACCAATGATTTTGAGCTCATATGGTGTAATGGGTGTGCTCTGACTGTCTGTGAATTGGTAATTCTTTATGTCGACCATTTGTATTTCATTTCTTCTGCTGCTTCATTTCTTATTTTCTTCGGACACATTTTCATAGCAGAGCATGCACACCAATCTGTCGACCGAGAAGCGGAGTTGATCTCCCACATCCTAACTGAATGTGTCTTCGCCAGGGGGGTTTGGCACTATGCCGCCTGCGTCTGCTCGCGCTCCCTCATGATGTTTGATCGCAGGCGTGTTAGAGTAGCTGTACAGTCCTCTTTTTTCAGTTTTATGTGCCATCTAGGTGCTTTCTTCTAATACAAAAGAAACACACACTTTGGTTGGTGTTCAGGAGGCGGAAAAATACGCTTATGTTTGTGTTATACTAGGACCTTGTGATATTTAAGTACACCATCTGTGTCATTTGTTTAGCATACACCTTGTGACAAGACTTGAATGTATGAGCAAAGAGCAATGCACAATCTCACTGAAAAGTTGACGATTTTTCAATCTCACTTTGAATGCCATCAAGGAAAGTAAACCAGGAACAAGTTTACTCTGAAATCTGCAGCCAGCTTCGTATTTGTTTGTTCCATAGTACTCCCTCTGTTTCTGAATATAAGACCTTTTTAGAGATTTCAATACGGACTATGAAATCTCTAAAAGGGCTTATATTTAGTAACGGAGGGAGTACATCATATCTGTAGTTTGGCTACTTATATTTATCTAGCCTCTGGACGATTATGAGTGCACTATGCCCTGCTACTGCTTGACCTCGTACAGAATGCAGTTATATGATTATCATTGAACTATTATTTCATCTACAGAAAATTGTAAGCATAGAACCTATGATGTTCTTACATACGATTCCTGATAGAGGACTCATATTGATTTCAACAGACAGAAACATCTTATTATAAAACCTATGGTGCCCTGTTCTATTAATATTTTCGAAGCTTCTTATGATTCTATCATAAAATCACTGCATTTCCCAGTTATGCAAAATACAGGATCTAAAGAAACCGCATGATCATCGACTCATTGCGAAAAAAACTAAGATGAAATGCTTCGTCCACGGATCACATTACAGAGATGAATGTCAGAAGAGCGACTACATCCAGCGTCAATAATTTCAGCAGTCCTGAATCATAGGACGGCGAGGCCAAAACACCTGTTCTGTCGACGGAACGGAGCGAGTTTAGCTAGCAGAAGAAACACGAGAGCTGCTGATTGCATTTTTCTAAACCATATCTATGTATTCTATAGGCAAAAGTAGGCATTCAGTTCTGCTGTCCTTGTAACCCGAACTTGTGAAGAACTCCCACTTTGATCTTCATCTACACTGTGTCAACATCTGGGTGTCGCAGCTCATCGTAGGCTGAATTAGGGGAAATTACAAGCGAGTTAGGAACCAGACATGATCAGTAAATAGATGAAGAAGGGAAAATCTTGAAACAATATAATGCAACGAACTAAGCTTTTGGGCACTACTGTAACATACTACCCGAATTTAATTCAGAGGTTAGAAAATCAGCACTATATGCAAATGTGAAATGAGATGACTGAACTTGATTTGCCTATCTATCTATAGGCAAATGTTCCGTAATGGAACTGAATTATATGAATCAAGGACTGAACAAATCGACATGGCACCTACTATTTTCATCCAACTACTTTTACTCTTCTGCAGTATAAGACTACAACAGTTTCAAACAACTACCAAATCCTAAATGAACTACTTTTAATCTTCTATAATATCGTTTTTCCAAGCATGATCAGACTAGCACTCAACTATAGTAAAATTCTAAATATTTTCATGCAGTAAAATAGTATCTACGCCAACATCTGCACATTGTGCATCACAGATTCAAGAGCAGGGTACATTTCATCAAAGAAGATCAGCAGGGAACAGATGAACAACCTAAATATCAGAATTTTGTAAGATAAAAAAAAAAGCAAGACCAAGGTTACAGCTCATGTACAAAACCTGAAAACAGCTCATGTGCAGAAACAAGATTCATTTAATTTAGCTTTGTTGGAACCTGAATTTTGTTCACAGAGCTATTCAACGCAAGTAAAATGGGCTAAATCAAACGGATGTCACACTTGTCTATGTTAAGGCCGAAAGGAGATGAATCAACTGATTTGGAGTTTTAAGTTCCATGATGATTAATTGCCCTAATAAGATCTTCTTTTCCTTACCTACAAGATTACAACAGTTGCAGAAAATTCCCAATACCTATCAGACTACAAGAATTTCAGTTAACTGTTTTTTTTCAGACTACAGCATTTTCATTAAACTGTTTCTGGGACTATAACATTTTCATTAAACTGTTTCTGGGACTATAACAGTTTCAGTAAAGTGTTTCTGGGACTATAACATTTTCAGTAAACTGTTTCAGGCCTGTGAGAAATCCTGAATACGCAAAAATGACCTGAATAGTGCCATCTCTGAACATTTTCAGTAAACTGTTTCTGGGACTATAACATTTTCAGTAAACATTTCCACCAGTTTCATTTCCTTCCCGTAAGGTTACTAGGCCTGTGAGAAATCCTGAATACGCAAAAATGACCTGAATAGTGCCATCTCTGAACTCTAACTAAATCACTCCCAGCATAGGAATCCGCATCTTGTGACCTATCAACTAAATCACTGAAGTTTCTGAATGCAGGGATCCCAAATCTAACTACAGCAAAGTACAGCATCCCAAAATCTATTGCAAGTTCTGAATGCAGGAACATAGTTTCTCGATCGATTAGTTCGTTTGAATCCCAAACGTACCTTGGCCTTTCTTCAGAAAGGTACTCCGGGCGGGGGAACCACGCCGTCGCAACATGGACACGCGAAGCGTCGGGCGTGGCAGTGCCTGCACAGGAAGACGTGGCCACAGGGAAACGGCAGCGCCGCCTGCCGGAACTGGCAATCCCAGCACGTGCTACCTACGTGGCCGACAGGCGGCACCGGAGGGTGCCCGTAGAGCTGCAGCGCCCCCTGTGGGTGGTGCGGCAGGTGCGGAGGCGTCACCTCGTAGCGCCACTGTACGTCGATGAACAGCGCTGGGCGCCCAGGTGCGGAGACGTGGAAGCGCATGTGCTGCGGCCGCGCCGCGAACTGCATCGCGCTGGCGTAGTGGGCGAGCCCCGGCGGCGCGAACTGGGGCGGAGGCCCCTGGAGCGGAACAAGGTCCCTGGGCGCCAGGTTGGGGTAGCGGGGGGCCTGCAGTGGCGGCGGCCCCTGGAGCGGAACGAGGCTGAGGTAGTGGGGGGGGGGGGGGGGGGGGGGCTGCAGCGGCGGCGGCGGGGGGCCTGCAGCGGCAGCGGCAGCGGCGGCGCGTCGCAGGTCCTGGAAGAAGTCGCCGAAGGTGGTCCCAAACCTGTAGCCGCCGAACGCCTGCGCAGCAGGCAAGAGGGTGGGAGCCCCTGAACGAATTCCTCCGATTAGCTGGCAAGAACGCAAGAAATCATCACGGAACTTCGGTTCGGCTGAAACTGATCCGCACCTGAGAGAAGTGCCGCCGCTTCGGCGAGGCTTCCCGGAGACGCGCAGATCGGCGGGCGCGCGGAGATGGTCGCCGCGGTAGAGCTCGTCCCCGGCGCGGTATCACCCGCCTCGCGCTCCTCGTCGGTGGCCGTGGTCTCCGCCGCGGAATCAAGCTCCTCGGCTGTGGCCGCGGTCTCCGCCTCGCGCTCCTCGTCGGTGGCCGCGGTCTCCGACTCGCGCTCCTCGTTGGTGGCCGCGGTCTCCGCCGCGGCATCAAGCTCCTCGGGCGTGGCCGCAGTCCCCGCCGCGGCAAGCCCCCGGCGCCCGTAGAGGGAAAGCGGCAGGCCGATGGCGATTGTTAGAGATATATTCGGGATACTTTGGTAGTCTACGATTTGTAATCCGTCTCCTACCTTATTTCCAGATAGGCGTTCTGCCCTTCAAGTCTTGTACTTAATATATACTCGCCCTCGAGGCTCAATAATACATCCATTATATTCCGCAACAATCCCTCTCTCTCCCTTCTAACATGGTATCTATCGCAAGTCGATCCTAAACCCTAGCCGCCGCCGCTTCCGCACCTGCGCGCCGCCCCCGGGGCGGTCGGCCTCCATGACCGCCGCCGGGGGCCGCGCCTCCCGTACCTAGGGTCCGTCCGCCGGCCGTGTTGGCCGGCTGCCCTAGAGAGTCTTTTTTCCCGATCCTTTTATCCGGATTTTCTCTCTCTCGCCGGTCGCCTTGATCGGCGCCTCCTTTTTGGTTTTCCGGTCTATATGATCCGGTTTGCGTCGCCTACCGCCGTCGTCGACCCCGTGCGCCTCTACTCCAACACCGGCGCGATTGGTCGGCTTCTTCACCGACCCGGCGGCCTCGCGCGTCATCCGCGCGTCTGCCCGTCGGTCGGCCCGACTCGGCGGCCTCGCGCGTCGTCCGCGCGTCGGCCCGCCGGTCGCCCCGACCCGGCGGCCCTTCACCGCCGCCGTCCGCGCGACGGCCCGCCCGTCGATCTACGCCGGCCGTCACCGCCCTGCTCCGACCGGGACTCCTGCATCACCCCGACCCGGCGGCCTCGCGCCATGCGGCGGCCAATCATAGCCGCCCTGCCGTCCGCCGCCGCCGGCTTCATCTCGGACTCCGCCGCCACCACGCCTCCACCGAGCGGCGTCCCCAACCTCGCGTGCGATCGGCTTGATCACCCGCTCGCCGCCGCGATCCGCCTCATCTACGCCGCGCGGCCGACCTGGCCCGTCGATTACGCGCGCCTCCGCAGGTTCCGTGAAGATCGTCCCCGAGTTCAGCGCGCCTCTCCACCGATCGAGCATCGGGCTGCCGCTGCATCGCCCCGTCGGGCCGCAGTGTAGCCGCCCCGTGGTTCTTCTCCCGGCTGCACCGACCCGCGTCACCGCTGCGTCGCCCCTTCGGGCCATAGTGCCGCGGCCCGCGGTCCCCCGCCGCCCCGAGGGCGTCCGCTCTAGGCCGTCCCGTGGCTGCATCGACCCTCGCGCCGCCGCTGCGTCGCCCCTTGGGCCGTAGCGAACGTGGCACGCGGTCCACGCCGCCGTCCCCGCGGTTGCACCGACTCGCGAACCGCCGCTGCGTCGCCCCTTCGGGCCGCAGCGTCGCGGCCCGCGGTCCCGGTCGTCGCCCCGAGGTCTTCCCGCCGTCGCCCCGACCCGCCTGCCGCCGCTGCGTCGCCCCTTGGGCCGTAGCGCCGCGGCCCGCGGTTCACTCCGCCGTCACCGCGCGTCGACCTCCCGTGGTATGCACCGCGCCATCTCCCTTGGCGCGGGAACACCACCGTCCGCGTTGGTCTTCGTCACGCTGTCAGGGTTCTTCGCCTACTTCGAGCACCGCCGCCGCACTCCTAACCTAGCCGCCGCCGCCGTCAGGCCGCCGCTGCCGCTCTTCTTTGGCCGCTGCCGCGGCTACCTCCGTAGCTGCCGCCGCCGCCCGTCCACCCCACTTCGTCTTCGTCCAGCACCAGCTCGTTGCCAGCGTCGCCGTCATCTACCCCGACCGCTTCATCTACTCCGACAACCGCGGGCGACATTGGCCCCGCGCCGATTGGCGCCACAACCGTCGTCGAGTCCTTCTCTGCTGGCCTCTCCGACCTCTTCGACATGGCGTACAACTCGTGCAGGTCCCAGTCTACGCATGCCCGGTGCTGGCAACACCGCCGCGTGCCTTCGTCCACGACGTGTCCCCGGGCCTGGCAAGCCTGGTGCGGTGCTTCGTCAACTTCGTCTTCAACCGTCTACGCATGCCCGGTGCTGGCAACACCGACGCGTGCCTTCAACCGCTTCGCCTAGCAACACAACGCTTGTATTGCTCTCCCACAACCCCGTTTTCACGGTTTAGGCTGCTCCCATTTCGCTCCCTCAGCCTACGGGGTATTAGCAACCGTTTCCAGTTGTTGTTCCCCTCCCAAGGGCGATGTGTCCCCGGGCTTGGCAAACCCGCCGCGACGCGTCGTCAACTACATCTTCTTCCAGGCGCACCACTACTTCGACACCACTGCGCCCATGCTAACTCGGCGCCCCCTTGCGCCCGCGGCTCCATGGCGACTCCCTCGACACCGGCTACCCCGACTCGACATCGACCACGGCGTTCTTCGCACGGCTACCTCGACCACGGCTACACCACCCTACGCTCTCGACTACATCGACATCGGCACAAAGGGCTATCATCCGCTTGAGCAACTCGTCGGCTTCCTCTACAGTCAACGCGTCCGCGACGCGACACCGTCCACGACGCTCCCGCTAGGACTGCGGGGGGATGTCAGTCCGTCGGCTGCTATTCTCTCCAGTCTGACCGTCTGCGACGCTCCTGTTGTTCGCAACGCTACCGCTACGACTGCGGGGGATGTTAGAGATATATTTGGGATACTTGTATTTGGTAGTCTAGGATTTGTAATCCGTCTCCTACCTTATGTCCAGGAGAGGCGTCCTGCCCTCCAAGTCTTGTACTCAATATATACTCGCCCTCGAGGCTCAATAATACATCCATCATATTCCGCAACAATCCCTCTCTCTCCCTTCTAACAGCGATGATAGTCTCCCGTCCGCTCCGACGCTCCGCGCTCGTCGTAGGACCCGCCGCTATCCCGCTCCTCGGAGGACGCGGTGGCGCGGTATCCAGAGGCGGAAAAGCGGTATCCAGAGCTGAAAACCAAATCTTCTGAGATGACACTAGACATCAAAACATATATCTGAAAAAATGTTAATTATGTATTTGGAAAATGGTAAACGTGTATAAGAACTTTTTTCCTTATGTATACGAAAAATGTCATTCTGTATGAGAAAAACTAGACATCAAAACAATATCTGAAAAAATATTAATCATGTATTTGAAAAATGCTGAACGTGTCTAAGAAAAATGTTTCTAATGTATACGACAAATGTACAAATTGTCTGAAAAAATTAGCCATCAAAACAAATATATGAAAAAAATTGTTAAACATATATCTCAAAATTGTTAAATGAGTATAAAATAATCTTACAACTGTATGCAAAAAATGTACAATCTGTATGAAAAAAATCTCAAAACATATATATTTTTAAAGTTAATCGTGTGTTCTAAAAATAATAAATGTGGATAAACAAAGGGTTACTGCTATATATGGAGAATGTACAATGTGTATGAAAAAGGTATAAAAACAAAGAAAACCAAAGACAAAAAGAAAACAGGAAAAACCAAAGAAACCGATGCCAAACAGTGGAACATAGTGAAAAATAAAATAAAAAACAAAGAAAACCAAGAAAAACCAAAGCAAAAGAAATCGATGACAAACAGTGGAACAATTGTGAAAACCACGGAAAACGATAAAACCAAAAAAGAAACCCAAAGAAAATGAAAAAAAATCCCGATGGAAGCTGACAAAGAAACAAAAGAAAAGGAATGAAAACCGAGAAAGAAACAAATAAACCAGATGAAAAAGAAGAAGAAGAAGAAAAGAAAAACCTGGAAAGAAACAAGGAAAACCGGTGAAAACCTAGAAACCTAAAAAATGGAGATAAACCAATGAAGAAACAAAAAAAACAATGGAGAAATTCAGTTCAGTGAGATATAGTCTTCGCACTTGGGTGGTGGAAGTTATATATACAATTTCAGAAAAATTTCGATTCAGATGGTGCATGAGCCCGCCTGGTTCTTGTGACATGCATTTTGGAAAGATGGTGCTGCTCTGAGAGGAAACTGGATTCTGTTGGTGGGTGCAGTCACAATTTAAGAAATTTTCAACTTGGATGCCTCGTTGCTCCCGTGAGCGTCGGCGATGTGGCGAACCCTCGCCTTAGCCTTCGGCGTCTCCTCTCTCCTGCTGTCCTCCTCTCGCAGTTGCCGACGGGTTCCATCGGGCGAACCGCATAGGGCATTGGCGGCTGAGAGGCCTTCCCTCCTTCCTCGAAAGGGAGCGGTGTCGCCGGGTGCAACTGCCCATCAGGGCCACGGGCGCTCCATCAGGGCCACGGGCGCTCCATGAACGCTGCAGGGGCCTGTGGGACGCGGTGGCTTGCTGGCGTCGGATGTGCTCTACGTGGCTCATCTCGCTAGTGGTGGCAGATGGTGGCGCCCTCCTACGTTTGCGGGCTGGCGTGCTGCAACGGGGTTGGGCTCAATGGGTTGCGGCTTGCTTTGGATGGAGCTCCTTGTGGATGCGGAGAATTGAACCCTAACGAGCTTGGGGTTACAGCGAGCTCACTCATTCATACCAGTAATCGTACCACTCCTAGGCGAAAATTCACTAATAGAAAAGAAAGCATTAGCAACGGCCCTCAGAAGTGGTTGTGATCTAGCAGAACAAAGCTGGCTCTAATATTTCAGCGGAGGCGGCTAGTTTCGAATGCCTAACCGCCTCCGGTTCCTAAGTATTAGAGGCGGCTTTGCAGCTATAACCGCCTATGTGTTGGGGAACGTAGCATGCAATTTCAAAAAAATTCTTACGATCACGCAAGATCTATCTAGGAGATGCATAGCAACGAGAGGGGGAGAGTGTGCCCACGTACCCTCGTAGACTGAAAGCGGAAGCGTTATGTTAACGTGGTTGATGTAGTCGAACATCTTCGCGATCCAACCGATCTAGTACCGAACGTACGACACCTCTGAGTTCAGCACACCTTCAGCTCGATGACGTCCCTTGAACTCTTGATCCAGCAGAGGGTCGAGGGAGAGTTTCGTCAGCACGACGGCGTGGTGACGGTGATGGTGATGTGATCTGCGCAGGGCTTCGCCTAAGCACTACGATGCTATGACCGGAGGAGTAAACTGTGGA
The DNA here is from genome assembly GCF_018294505.1 of Triticum aestivum. Lineage (NCBI taxonomy): Eukaryota > Viridiplantae > Streptophyta > Magnoliopsida > Poales > Poaceae > Triticum > Triticum aestivum. The sequence goes on along the minus strand of NC_057811.1, from coordinate 36,641,698 downwards.
GGGGGGCACCGCACACGGCTAAGAGAACAACTGATGTGCTTTGGGGTGCCCCTGCCCCCGTACATAAAGGAGGAGGGGAGGAAGCCGGCCACCAGGGGCGCGCCAAGGAGAGGGGAGTCCTACTAGGACTCCAGTCCTAGTAGGATTCTCAAGGAAATATGCCCTAGAGGCAATAATAAAGTTGTTATTTATATTTCCTTATATCATGATAAATGTTTATTATTCATGCTAGAATTGTATTAACCAGAAACATAGTACATGTGTGAATACATAGACAAACAGAGTGTCATTAGTATGCCTCTACTTGACTAGCTCGTTGATCAAAGATGGTTAAGTTTCCTAGCCATAGACATGAGTTGTCATTTGATTAATGGGATCACATCATTAGAGAATGATGTGATTGACATGACCCATCCGTTAGCTTAGTACGATGATCGTTTAGTTCGTTGCTATTGCTTTCTTCATGACTTATACATGTTCCTATGACTATGAGATTATGCAACTCCCGAATACCGGAGGAACACTTAGTGTGCTATCAAACGTCACAACGTAACTGGGTGATTATAAAGATGCTCTACAGGTGTCTCCGATGGTGTTTGTTGAGTTGGCATAGATCGAGATTAGGATTTGTCACTCCGATTGTCGGAGAGTATCTTTGGGCCCTCTCGGTAATGCACATCACTATAAGCCTTACAAGCAATGTGACTAACGAGTTAGTTACGGGATGATGCATTACGGAACGAGTAAAGAGACTTGCTGGTAACGAGATTGAACTAGGTATTGAGATACCGACGATCGAATCTCAGGCAAGTAACATACCGATGACAAAGGGAACTGTTGGAAATATGCCCTAGAGGCAATAATAAAATGGTTATTATTGTATTTCCTTGTTCATGATAATTGTCTGTTGTTCATGCTATAATTGTATTAACTGGAAACCATAATACATGTGTGAATACATAGACCACAACATGTCCCTAGTAAGCCTCTAGTTGACTAGCTCGTTGATCAATAGATGGTTATGGTTTCCTGACCATGGACATTGGATGTCATTGATAACGGGATCACATCATTAGGAGAATGATGTGATGGACAAGACCCAATCCTAAGCATAGCACAAGATCGTGTAGTTCGTTTGCTAGAGCTTTTCTAATGTCAAGTATCATGTCCTTAGACCATGAGATTGTGCAACTCCCGGATACCGTAGGAATGCTTTGGGTGTACCAAACGTCACAACATAACTGGGTGGCTATAAAGGTGCACTACAGGTATCTCCGAAAGTGTCTGTTGGATTGGCACGAATCGAGACTGGGATTTGTCACTCCGTATGACGGAGAGGTATCTCTGGGCCCACTCGGTAATGCATCATCATAATGAGCTCAATGTGACCAAGTGTTTGGTCACGGGATCATGCATTACGGTACGAGTAAAGTGACTTGCCGGTAACGAGATTGAACAAGGTATTGGGATACCGACGATCGAATCTCGGGCAAGTAACATACCGATTAACAAAGGGAATTGTATACGGGATTGATTGATTGATTGAATCCTCGACATCGTGGTTCATCCGATGAGATCATCGTGGAACATGTGGGAGCCAACATGGGTATCCAGATCCCGCTGTTGGTTATTGACCGGAGAGTCGTCTTGGTCATGTCTGCATGTCTCCCGAACCCGTAGGGTCTACACACTTAAGGTTCGGTGACGCTAGAGTTGTAGAGATATTAGTATGCGGTTAACCGAAAGTTGTTAGGAGTCCCGGATGAGATCCCGGACGTCACGAGGAGTTCCGGAATGGTCCGGAGGTAAAGATTTATATATGGGAAGTCCTATTTTGGCCACCGGAAAATGTTCGGGATTTTTCGTTATTGTACCGGGAAGGTTCTAGAAGGTTCCAAGTGGGGCCCACCTGCATGGGGGACCCACATGAACGTGGGTAGTGGGGGCAAGGCCCCACACGCCTGGTCAAGGCGCACCAAGATCCCACCTTAGAAGGAATAAGATCATATCCCGAAGGGATAAGATCAAGATCCCTAAAAAGGGGGATAACAATCGGTGGGGAAGGGAAATGATGGGATTTCTTTCCCCCACCTTTGCCAACGCCCCAATGGACTTGGAGGGCAAGAAACCAGCCCCCTCCACCCCTATATATAGTGGGGAGGCGCATGGGAGCAGCACCCCAAGCCCTGGCGCCTCCCTCCCTCCCGTGACACATCTCGCTCCTCCCGCAGCGCTTGGCGAAGCCCTGTTGGAATCCCGCTACTTCCACCACCACGCCGTCGTGCTGCTGGATCTCCATCAACTTCTCCTCCCCCCTTGCTGGATCAAGAGGGAGGAGACATCCCCGCTCCGTACGTGTGTTGAACGCGGAGGTGCCGTCCGTTCGGCGCTAGGATCATCGGTGATTTGGATCACGACGAGTACGACTCCATCAACCCCGTTCTCTTGAACGCTTCCGCTCGCGATCTACAAGGGTATGTAGATGCACTCCTCCCCTCTCGTTGCTAGCATCTCCTAGATTGATCTTGGTGACACGTAGGAAAATTTTGAATTTCTGCTACGTTCTCCAACAGTGGCATCATGAGCCAGGTCTATGTGTAGATTCTATGCACGAGTAGAACACAAAGTAGTTGTGGCCGATGATTTGTTCAATTTGCTTGCCGTTACTAGTCTTATCTTGATTCGGCGGCATTGTGGGATGAAGCGGCCCGGACCGACCTTACACGTACTCTTACGTGAGACAGGTTCCACCGACTGACATGCGCTTGATGCATAAGGTGGCTAGCAGGTGTCTGTCTCTCCCACTTTAGTTGGATCTGATTCGATGAAAAGGGTCCTTATGAAGGGTAAATAGCAATTGGCATATCACCGTTGTGGCTTTTGCGTAGGTAAGAAACGTTCTTGCTAGAAACCCATAGCAGCCACGTAAAACATGCAACAACAATTAGAAGACGTCTAACTTGTTTTTGCAGGGTATGCTATGTGATGTGATATGGCCAAAAGGATGTGATGAATTATATATGTGATGTATGAGATTGATCATGTTCCTGTAATAGGAATCACGACTTGCATGTCGATGAGTATGACAACCGGCAGGAGCCATAGGAGTTGTCTTAATTTATTGTATGACCTGCGTGTCAATGAAAACGCCATGTAATTACTTTACTTTATTGCTAACCGTTAGCCATAGTAGTAGAAGTAATAGTTGGCGAGACAACTTCATGAAGACACGATGATGAAGATCATGGTGTCATCCCGATGACGAAGGTGATCATGCCGCGCCTCGAAGATGGAGATCAAAGGCGCAAGATGATATTGGCCATATCATGTCACTTTATGATTTGCATGTGATGTTTGTCATGTTTACATCTTATTTGCTTAGAACGACGGTAGCATAAATAAGATGATCCCTCACTAAAATTTCAAGAGATGTGTTCCCCCTAACTGTGCACCGTTGCGAAGGTTCGTTGTTTCGAAGCACCACGTGATGATCGGGTGTGATAGATTCTAACGTTCGCATACAACGGGTGTTGACGAGCCTAGCATGTACAGACATGGCCTCGGAACACAAGCAAAACACTTAGGTTGACTTGACGAGCCTAGCATGTACAGACATGGCCTCGGAACACAAGAGACTGAAAGGTCGAACATGAGTCGTATAGTAGATACGATCAACATGGAGATGTTCACCGATGATGACTAGTCCGTCTCACGTGATGATCGGACACGGCCTAGTCGATTCGGATCATGTATCACTTAGATGACTAGAGGGATGTCTATCTAAGTGGGAGTTCATTAAATAATCAGATGAACTTAATTATCATGAACATAGTCAAAAGGTCTTTGCAAATAATGTCGTAGCTTACGCTTTAGTTCTACTAAGATATGTTCCTAGAGAAAATTTAGTTGAAAGTTGATAGTAGCAATTATGCGGACTGGGTCCGTAAATTGAGAATTGTCCTCATTGCTGCACAGAAGGCTTATGTCCTTAATGCACTGCTCGGTGTGCTAAACCTCGAGCGTCGTTTGTGGATGTTGCGAACATCTGACATACACGTTTTGATGACTACGTGATAGTTCAGTGCGTAATGTTGAACGGTTTTAAATTGTGGCACCAAAGACGGTTTTGAAACGTCGCAGAACATATGAGATGTTCCAAAGACTGAAATTGGGATTTCAGACTAGTGCCCACGTTAAGAGGTATGAGACCTCTGACAAGTTTCTTAAGCCTGCAAACTAAGGGAGAAAAGCTCAATCATTGAGCATGTGCTCAGATTGTCTGAGTACTACAATCACTTGAATCGAGTGGGAGTTAATCTTCCAGATGAGATAGTGATGGTTCTCCATAGTCACTGCCACCAAGCTATTAGAGCTTCGTGATGAACTATAACATATCAGGGATAGACATGATGATCCTTGAGCAACTCGCGATGTTTGACACCGCGAAAGTAGAAATCAAGTAGGAGCATCAATTGTTGATGGTTAGTAAAACCACTAGTTTCTAGAAGGGCAAGGGCAAGAAGGGATACTTCATGAAACGACAAATCAGTTGCTGCTCTAGTGAAGAAACCCAAGGTTGAACCCAAACCCGAGACTAAGTGCTTCTGAAATGAGGGGAACGATCACTGAAGCAGAACTGCCCTAGATACTTCATAGATGAGAAGGCTGGTAAGGTCGACATAAGTATATTGGATATACATTATATTAATGTGTACTTTACTAGTACTCCTAGTAGCACCAGGGTATTAGATACCGGTTCGGTTGCTAAGTGTTAGTAACTCGAAATAAAAGCTGCAGAATAAACGGAGACTAGCTAAAAGTGAGATGACGATATGTGTTGGAAGTGTTTCCAAGGTTGATGTGATCAAGCATCGCATGCTCCCTCTACCATCGAGATTGGTGTTAAACCTAAATAATTGTTATTTGGTGTTTACGTTGAGCATAGACATGATTGTATTATGATGTTCATTTAAGAAGAATAATGGTTACTCTTTTTATTTGAATAATACCTTCAATGGTCTTGCACCTAAAATAAATGGTTTATTGAATCTTGATCGTAGTGATACACATGTTCGTGCCAAAAGATATAAAATAGTAATTATAGTACCACATACTTGTGGCACTGCCATTTGAGTCATATTGGTATAGAACGCATGAAGAAGCTCCATGTAGATGGATCTTTGGACTCACTCGTTTTTGAAAAGATTGAGACATGCGAACCATGTCTATTGGTATATATGCATGAAGAAACTCCATGCAGATGGATCGTTTGGACTCACTTGATTTTGAATCACTTGAGACATGCAAATCATACCACATGGGCAAGATGACTGAAAGGCCTCGTTTTCAGTAAGATGGAACAAGAAAGCAACTTGTTGGAAGTAATACATTTTGATGTGTGCAGTCCAATGAGTGCTGAGGCATGCAGTGGATATCGTTATGTTCTTGCTTCACAGATGATTTGAGTAGATGCTGAGTATATTTACTTGATGAAACACAAGTCTGAATTATTGAAAGGTTCAAGTAATTTCAGAGTGAAGTTGAAGATCGTCGTGACAAGAGGATAAAATGTCTGTGATATGATCATAGAGATGAATATCTGAGTTACGAGTTTGGCACACAATTGAGAAATTGTGGAAATTGTTTCACGACTAATACCGCCTGGAACACCATAGTGTGATGGTGTGTCTGAACATCATAACTGCACCCTATTGGATATGGTGCATACCATGATGTCTCTTATCGAATTACACTATCGTTTATGGGTTAGGCATTAGAGACAACCGCATTCACTTTAAATAGGGCACCACGCAATTCCGTTGAGACCACACCGTATGAACTATGGTTTAGAGAAACCTAAGCTGTCATTTCTTAAAAGTTTGGGGCTGCGACGCTTATGTGGAAAAGTTTCAGGCTGATAAGCTCGAACCCAAAGCGGATAAATGCATCTTCATAGAATACCCAAAACAGTCGAGTATACCTCCTATTTCAGATCTGGAAGCAAAAGTGATTGTTTCTAGAAACGGGTCCTTTCTCGAGGAAAAGTTTCTCTCAAAAGAATTGAGTGGGAGGATGGTGGAGACTTGATGAGGTTATTGAACCGTCACTTCAACTACAATGTAGCAGGGCACAAGAAGTTGTTCCTGTGACACCTACACCAATTGATGTGGAAGCTTATGATAGTGATCATGAAACTTCGGATCAAGTCACTACCAAACCTTGTAGGATGACAAGGATGCGTACTACTTCAGAGTGGTACGTAATCCTGTCTTGGAAGTCATGTTGCTAGACAACAATGAACCTACGAGCTATGGAGAAACGATGGTGGGCCCAGATTCCGACGAATGGCTCGAGGCCATAAAATCCGAGAGAGGATCCATGTATAAAAACAAAGTATAGACTTTGGAAGAACTACTTGATGGTCGTAAGGCTGTTGGGTGCAGATGGATTTTAAAAGGAAGACGAACAATGATGGTAAGTGTCACCATTAAGAAAGCTCGACTTGTCGTTAAGATGTTTTCCGACAAGTTCAAGGAGTTGACTACGATGAGATTTTCTCACTCGTAGCGATGCTAAGAGTCCGTTGGAATTATATTAGCAGTTACTGCATTATTTATGAAATCTTGTAGATAGGATGTCAAAAACATTGTTTCCTGGATGATTTTCTTGAGGAAAGGTTGTATGTGATATAACCAGAAGGTTTTGTCAATCCTGAAAGATGCTAACAAGTATGCAAAGCTCCAGCAATCCTTCTAAGGACTAGAGTAAGCATCTCGGAGTTGGAATGTACGCTTTGATGAGATGATCAAAGATTTTGGGTTTATACAAAGTTTATGGGAAACTTGTATTTCCAAAGAAGTGAGTGGGAGCACTATAGATTTTTTGATGAGTATATGTTGTTAACATATTGTTGATCAGAAATGATGTAGAATTTCTGGAAAGCATACAGGGTTATTTGAAAAGTGTTTTTCAATGGAAAACCTGGATTAAGCTACTTGAACATTGAGCATCAAGATCTATAAGGATAGATAAAAAATGCTTAATAGTACTTTCAAATGAACACATACCGTGACAAGATTTTGAAGGAGTTCAAAATAGATCAGCAAAGAAGGAGTTCTTGGCTGTGTTACAAGGTGTGAGTATTGAGTAAGACTCAAGACCTGACCACGACAGAAGAGAGAGAAAGGACGAAGGTCGCCCCCTATGCTTTAGACGTAGGCTCTACAGTATGCTATGCTGTGTACCGCACCTGAAGTGTGCCTTGCCATGAACTAGTCAAGGGGTACAAGAGTGATCCAGGAATGGATCACATGACAGCGGTCGAACTTATCCTTAGTAACTAGTGGACTAAGGAATTTTCTCGATTATGGAGGTGGTAAAAGAGTTCGTCGTAAAGGGTTACGTCGATGCAAACTTTGACACTAATCCGGATGACTCTGAGTAGTAAACCGGATTCGTATAGTAGAGCAGTTATTTGGAATAGCTCCAAGTAGCGCGTGGTAGGTACATCTACAAGATGACATAGAGATTTGTAAAGCACACACGGATTTGAAAGGTTCAGACTCATTGACTAAAACCTCTCTCGTAAGCATGACATGATCAAACCCTAGAACTCATTGAGTGTTAATCACATGGTGATGTGAACTAGATTATTGACTCAAGTAAACTCTTGGGTATTAGTCACATGGCGATGTGAACTTTGAGTGTTAATCACATGGTGATGTGAACTAGATTATTGACTCTAGTGCAAGTGGGAGACTGTTGGAAATATGCCCTAGAGGCAATAATAAAATGGTTATTATTATATTTCCTTGTTCATGATAATTGTCTATTGTTCATGCTATAATTGTATTAACTGGAAACCGTAATACATGTGTGAATACATAGACCACAACATGTCCCTAGTAAGCCTCTAGTTGACTAGCTCGTTGATCAATAGATGGTTATGGTTTCCTGACCATGGACATTGGATGTCGTTGATAACGGGATCACATCATTAGGAGAATGATGTGATGGACAAGACCCAATCCTAAGCATAGCACAAGATCGTGTAGTTCGTTTGCTAGAGCTTTTCTAATGTCAAGTATCATTTCCTTAGACATGAGATTGTGCAACTCCCGGATACCGTAGGAATGCTTTGGGTGTACCAAACGTCACAACGTAACTGGGTGGCTATAAAGGTGCACTACAGGATCTCCGAAAGTGTCTGTTGGGTTGGCACGAATCGAGACTGGGATTTGTCACTCCGTATGACGGAGAGGTATCTCTGGGCCCACTCGGTAATGCATCATCATAATGAGCTCAATGTGACCAAGTGGTTGGTCACGGGATCATGCATTACGGTACGAGTAAAGTGACTTGCCGGTAACGAGATTGAACGAGGTATTGGGATACCGACGATCGAATCTTGGGCAAGTAACATACCGATTGACAAAGGGAATTGAATACGGGATTGATTGAATCCCCGACATCGTGGTTCATCCGATGAGATCATCGTGGAACATGTGGGAGCCAATATGGGTATCCAGATCCCGCTATTGGTTATTGGCCGGAGAGGTGTCTCGGTCATGTCTGCATGATTCCCGGACCCGTAGGGTCTACACACTTAAGGTTCGGTGACGCTAGGGTTGTAGAGATATTAGTATGCGGTAACCCGAAAGTTGTTCGGAGTCCCGGATGAGATCCCGGACGTCACGAGGAGTTCCAGAATGGTCCGGAGGTAAAGATTTATATATGGGAAGTCTTGTTTTGGTCGCCGGAAAAGTTTCGCGCATTATAGGTATTGTACCGGGAGTGCTGAAAGGGGTCCGGGGGTCCACCTGCCCCGGGGGGCCACATGGGCTGTAGGGGTGTGCGCCTTGGACTATATGGGCCAAGGGCACCAGCCCCAAGAGGCCCATGCGCCAAGAGATAAGGGAAAGGGAGAGTCCTAAAGGGGGAAGGCACCTCCTAGGTGCCTTGGGGAGGATGGACTCCTCCCTGGCCGCACCCTTCCTTGGAGGAAGGGCCAAGGCTGCGCCCCCCTCTCCCTTGCCCCTATATATATGTGGGGAAGGGGAGGGCAGCAATACCTAAGCCCTGGCACCTCCCTCTCCCTCCCGTGACACATCTCGCTCCTCCCGCAGCGCTTGGCGAAGCCCTGTTGGAATCCCGCTACTTCCACCACCACGACGTCGTGCTGCTGGATCTCCATCAACCTCTCCTCCCCCCTTGCTGGATCAAGAAGGAGGAGACGTCGCTGCCCCGTACGTGTGTTGAACGCGGAGGTGCCGTCCGTTCGGCGCTAGGATCATCGGTGATTTGGATCACGACGAGTACGACTCCATCAACCCCGTTCTCTTGAACGCTTCGGCTCGCGATCTACAAGGGTATGTAGATGCACTCCTCTCTCTCGTTGCTAGATGACTCCATAGATTGATCTTGGTGATGCGTAGAAAATTTTGAATTTCTGCTACGTTCCCCAACAGTAAGCAGTCGCCTCCTCTCCCTTCCTCTCCCCCCCGCCCTGCATCTCTGAACTCACCACGCCGTCTCCTTCCCTACACCGCGTGCGTTTCAGTTTTCCTCTTGGCCATTGCAATCTGTACTATTGATTTCAATCCAAAATAAAAGAACAAGCAGTGCAGATTTGGTTCCTTTTCTTTTCTTGTCGGAGCCAATATTTGTAATTTATACAGTTTTTATATTTCCAAAAGGGAGATGCAATCAACGATGGCAGGGGAGTCAGTTTTTACGGGTCACGTTTGAGTGGTCGAACGACTCACAGGGCATCACCAGCACCATTCCGAGTTCTTCCTCAAGACGCCCACCCTCGACGGCGTTCTCGCAACAAGAGTTCTCACGTGTGTTTAAGTTTGCCTCTGGCGTTCTCGCGACAATCTGTACTAGCTGCCATCTGTATTGATTTCAGTTTAAAAAAAAGACGATCTGTATTGATTTTGATTCGTTTCCTTTTCTTGGCGGATGCACGACCTGTTTCCTATGTATGTATAGGTACGCTTACTATGTTTTCAAAGTTGGCTGGCACAGAGCAAAGTCATCAACCAATGCCATCTTCCAGTCATTCTTTGTTTATCTGAATCACTCACTGTAATTTGTAGTACTTGGAAATTTACTTGTGGCAGTCTGAAGCTTTATTTTAGTAATATACTTGGAGAATTCCAAATTGATTTTGAGAGCAGACCATGTTGATAAACTATAGCACTTCGTCTTGTCGTTCCTACTCAGACCCCCCTGCTGACCTGCTTCCTTTACTAATCTAATCAGGGATTGAAGGTTGTCAACAAAGAAAGGAAGAAAGAACGAAAGATCCATCTCTCCATGGAAGGAGGAAGGGACATCTTGATCGCAAGTGACTGACTGGAAGCAACCGAGGGAGGTAAGATGCATGCATATTCAACTTGCTGGTTTTCCAAGTTTTTGTTTAATCAACTTGTGGGTCGACACGGCCGGCTTGCTGGATAGCATGGCATGTCACGCCCGCGCCTGAAAGTCCTGTGTGTAGCAATGGCGCAACTTAGTGGATCCTTTTAATTTAGGATCTATTCTCGTACTCTCTGAATATTGTTTCCATAAGCTCCATTTTATCTTCAGTTACCTCAACTTGTACAATGTTAAGTGAGTTATCAAAACGGTGAATTACTGTATTTTGTACAATGTTGGTTAACACTTAACTTGACTATTCTTCATTTTGAAACATTAGCCGGCAACCTCTCCGACATGCTGCTCATGACCACCTCCCCAACCAGATGCTGTTGGTAAGCTCTCTCTTCTCCCCCTCCATCTATTTGCTAAGCACACATGTATGCAAGATAGAAATCCATCTATTTAACTCGATTTTGCTGAAAAATGTTTCTTTTTATCCTGTTGGATGTGTAGGCAGCAGAGGAAGTATGGATGTTAATTTTGTTTCACTCAATAAAATCCTTGTGTGTGCTAATTATGCATTGGAAGTAGGCAGTAGACTTAGCCATTTGTCGAGATGAGGACCCTACGGCACAGCGAGCCGCACTAGACGGTGGCGCAATGCATGAGGTACAGAACTTAAACTCCTTCATCGTCACATCAATCACAACGTTTATGTCACTAAATAGTTAATTTCTTAGGAATAGAGCATGTCTCCTTGGGCTAAACTGTAACAAAGTTCAGAATATTGAAGTTTAGATTATTAACCTTAACTTTCATTTATCAAAGATCTGCACACTTTGTTTTGGATCCACATACCTAGGCTCGTCTAATGTGATCGGATCTGGCCAGATTCCTTTTGATGCATCACCTGTTACTCTTTTCGGTGAATTATGTTAGTAGTAATCTTGATTAGCTAGTTGCATGTGTGTTGTTAGCAGGATTAGCGTGGCCGTAGCTTAGGTCAAGCATGTACCTTATGTTTTGTCTCATGTAAAAAGCTTAGGACTGTGTTTACTGAGTTCTTCTGACAGGGAACTATGCATCCTGAATGGCATAGACTCTTGGCTTCATGAAATGACCCATGTCTATGATTCAAGGTATCTTAGATCTTCGATGTTGGATGCAAATAATTGCTCAATTTCACTTCTCTGCAATGTTCATTCTCACATATTTCTATCATTCTGTGCAGGGATAAAGTAAAGAAAAAGAAGAAAAGATTACTAGAAGATTAGTTTTAGAATTTTCTTTTATTTCCTTGTAATTTTTCTTTTATTGGATACTTGTAAAGACATTGTAATATTCTTACTATAATAAAAATTATGATTCTATTTCATTTTTTGTTTTTAAATTATTTTTCCTTATAGGTTGTTTTCTGTAAATTTGGATTTTTTTTGTTTTCCAAATACATTACTAGTGGCGCATTTCAGCCCTTATTAGTGGCGCAGCTTCCTTTATTACTAGTGGCGCACCTATAAGGCTATTAGTGGCGCACCTAGAGGGAATACCAGTGGAGCACCTAAGGGTTAGTAGTGGCGCACCAGAGGTGTGCCATTAGTATTAATTACTAGTGGCGTGGTACAAGTGGCGCACCAGTAGTGCGCCATTAGTAGGCAAAACTGGTGCGCCACTAGTAGGCCTTTTCCTAGTAGTGTTCGTTGCATATATGGTGGCCCTCTTTTTTTTTGAATATTTACTGTGAGGCAAGGCCCCACAGCCCTTTATTAGATAAAGCACCACTGTACAAGTAAAATACAAACTATACAAGGAAGGAAAACAAAAGGGAAAAGAGTCTACCTATTTGCTAACTAACTGTACTTGCTTTACAACAAAGAAGCAATCCAAGCCAAAAGCTTTGGCTTGTTACAGTCCTTCACCCTGTGAGCAAGCAAAGAAATATCATGGATGAATTTACACTTCCAAGCACTGAAAGTAGCTCTCTCAGCTCTGAAGATTCTGCCATTTCGCAAAATCCAAATATTCCATGCTGCTGTTAGCATAACTTCAACGAAGAAAGGGTGTGTGAAGCTGGACCTGGCATGCAGGATACATTGCAGAATATCAGAGCCTCCAGACCAATCAATACCCAAATAGTTCCAGACTCTACAGCTGAAGGTGCAGTTAAAAAATAGATGTATTCTATCCTCATACGCCAGCTCACTGCAGGTGAGGCAAAGATTGTCATCCTGGTTTGAGCGCCAGTGTCTCCTAACCAGCATATCCTTGGTGTTAAGTCTGTTAAAGAATAAAAGCTAGCCGAACACCTTGATCTTCATGGTGCACTTACTCTGCCAAAGCCATTTGCAAGGTTGTATTGTAGGTAAGTGTGAGTGCATGATCATGTAAAAACTTTTCGCAGTGTACCCTCCTGATTGACCAGGCCATATCCAAACATCAGGTAAGGTGGGGTCTCTGTCTAACTGCATGATCCAACTTTCCAGTATGTGCAACTCAGCAGCAGCCTCATGAGAAAGGGGCAAATAAAACATAGAGAAAAGATCCTGGGATTGAAGAAATTCCCGCACAAAGATCCTGTCATTATTGACAAAAGAAAACAACCTTGGCAATCTCCAACATAGGGGTCTAGCAGAGCCCCCAATGTGCCAAGAATTAGTCCAGAACAGAGCAGAATCACCCATGTTGATATGTACTGAGGCAATAGCAGTGTAAGCCTCATGCAGCTTCAGAACATCTCTCCACCAGAAAGATCCAGCATTAGCTGTTGCCTGTGGAACCCCATGATCATAGTAGCTATTCCATATCAGGGTCACCCAAGGAACATCAACCTTGTTATAGAATTTGTGAAGATGCTTGAGAAGCAGTCCTTTGTTCTGGATGTTCAGATTAATAATACCCAAACCACCCTTATCTCTTGGCCTGCAAACTAGCTCCCAAGCAGCTAGAGACTGTTTTGGAACATCACTATTACCCCTCCAAAGGCATTGCCTAAAGATTCTGTCTAGTTGCTTAATGAACCCGGCTGGGATATTGAGGCTACACAGAAAGTATATTGGCAGAGAGGTCAGGACAGAGGTGAGAAGCTGCAAATGAGAGCCTTGATTCAGCATAGAAGAGCTTGCAGTTAACCTCCTTTCAAGACTGTCAACTAAGGGCATGAGGTCAATGATCCTTGGCCTTGTAGTTCCCAAAGGCAATCCAAGATAAGTAAATGGAAGCTGGCCAATTTTACAACCAAGAATAGCAGCAAGTCTGTCAGCCTCCTCATTAGGCATATTCAGTGGGATCATTGAGGATTTAGCAAAGTTGACCTTTAAACCAGTGGATTGTTGAAATGTAAGCAGCATATTCTTGAGGGCAACAAGCTCATCATCCTTAGCTGCAAGAAATAGGATCGTGTCATCCGCATATTGAATGATGGGAAAATCCCTGTCATGGGTCTGAAGAGGCAAAGAGAGTGTGCCAGACACCAGCATTTGATTGACCACAGATTGCAACAGATCTGCTGCGATGACGAACAGCAGAGGTGAGAGTGGATCACCCTGCCTGACGCCACACTTACACAAGAATTGCTTTCCAGGAATGCCATTTAACAGTACAGACGAAGAACCTGTAGACAACAGCTGTTTAATCCAAAGAATCCATTTGGCATCAAACCCTTTATGCTGCAACATCTGAAGAATAACCTCATGCTCAACAGTGTCAAAGGCCTTAGCAAAGTCCAACTTAAGGATTATAATTGGACGCTTGGATTGTTTACATTGATGAATATACTCAAAACTCCAGGCCAGACAATCCTGAATTGACCTACCCTTAAGGAACCCATACTGATTTTTGTGGATGCACTTAAGGATGACCCTCTGCAATCTGTTGGCCAACAATTTTGTTAGGAATTTAAGACAAGTGTTGGTGAGGGAGATTGGCCGGAAATCATCGGGCCCTTCTGGTGAAATGATCTTGGGTATGAGCGTAATGAGGGAGGAATTGATATTTTCCAACGAAAGCTTCCCCTCATAAAAATCCCGAATCATCCTCAAGAAGTCCTCCTCAATTATAGGCCAACAGCGCTTGACGAACATCCCATTAAAGCCATCTGGACCAGGTGCCCGATCCACCGGCAAATCCTTCAAAACTTTGATTATTTCCTCATCAGAAAATGGCAAGGATAGCTCCACTAGTCCCGGGATGGGTTGGATTAAATGATTCAAATCAAAGCCCATAGAGATCCCTTAGGCCTGGCCCATCCTAGATTTGAACGAGGCCCAAAGGATTCCCGCCATCTGAGCATGATCAGTCACTGGATCAAGCATGGAACTGGTTTTCAGACTGGAGATGGAGTTTCTCCTCATACGCTTAGAGGCCATGGCATGAAAAGTTTTTGAATTCTCCTCGCCAACCTTGATGTACCTAATAGTGCACCTCTGTTTCCAATATATATAGTGAAGTTTTAACAGATGTTCATAGTGAAACTTCACAAGTTTCCGGAAGTTGAATTCCAGCCGTGTTAAAGGTCGTACTTCCTCCAACTGATCAAAGTGCAGAATCACCTTTGAACAATCAACAGTAAGCTTTTTGATGTACGATAGCTTTTTGCTCCAAATTTTCAAATCATACCGCAGTCGCTTAAATTTCCTTGTGATAACCGCAGAAGCAGAAAGATTAGAGAAGACAGGTGCATTCCAGGACTTGGAGACACAATCCATGAACCCCGGCATATCCAACCAGAAATTTTCAAACCAAAAAATCTTGGCCGCAGGAATGGTAGTGTCAATGGACACCACAGAAGGCACGTGATCAGAGGTAGTTCTGGCTAGTGGAGTAACCACAGTGTTTGGGTAGTCTGAAATCCAATCAGCAGTAGTAAAGAACCAATCAAGTTGCTCAAGCAGGGGGTTTTGCTGCATGTTAGACCAGGTAAAGCTACGGCCCTTCAAAGGCAACTCCAAGAGTCCAAGGTGACCTATTATTTCGTTGAATAGGAAGATATCGTTGCTATCACCACCCGGGAGGTTTCGGTTCTCCAAAGATCTGATGAAATTAAAGTCCCCCAACAAGAGCCAATTTTCATCGGGAGGGATTTCTAGGTGATAAAGCCAACTAACGAAATCGTCCCTAGGCTGACCCTCACATGGCCCATAGACAGAGGTTAGGGTCCATTTTTCAGAATTCTGCAACGATTGGAAGGAGATGACAACACCAAACCTCTGAATATCCACAAGCTGGCCATGAAAGATCGAGGAATTCCAAACGGCGAGAATCCCGCCAGAGGCTCCAACAGAAGGTGAGAACGCAAATTGATCAAACCGCCTAGGGCAGAAGGATCTAATCATACGAATATCAAAGCTCTCACATTTAGTTTCTTGCAGACAAAGAACAGAACATCTGCTCTCCTCAATCTTGGCACGTAGATCACGCTGCCGAGCCTCAGAATTGAGCCCACGCACATTCCAACAGAACACATTCCATTTTCGAAAATAGCAATTATCCATAAAAAAACAGCGCAGGGGTATAGTTGCAGATCCAGCTGCTTAACAACATGGACATAAGCGGAACATAAGTGGCAGTAACAGTAACCAAGTATTGCAGACAGTCACTCAAAACAAAAAAGGGCACAAAAGCAAAAGCGCCCAACTCTCCATGAAGGTTCGTGGGCCGTCAAGCATCATGTGAACCATCGCCTTCTGCAGCAGGACGGGGAGAAGCCATAAGCTTCTCAACCGATAACTCAGACGGATCAATGCCCAAAGCCACTCCAATGGCCTGCAACGTCGGAATAGGCGTCGGAGGTGGGAGAGGGAGCATGCTGGGCTCACCATCAAGATGAAGCTTCTTGGCCTTCGGGCGACGCTGGGGGGCAGACCTCGGAGGGATGGCAGAGACTGGCTTCATGCCCGTCCTCTTGGCAGAACTGCGCGTCATCCTTCTAGTGGAGAAGTCCAGAACTGGCTCCACAAGTGTGATAGAGCGCCTGGAGCGTGCAGACTGACGTGGTCGCTTGCCCAGCGGAGATGGAGTGACCGAAGAAAACTGAAAATCCTCTTGAGAGACCAGGGAGGGAGAAGGTGGAACCTGGTAATTGGAGCACGAGAGATCATCAGGTGCCAACTCCTCAATGACCACCGAAGAGCTGAGTCCAGGAACGGAGACACCTTGCTTGGCAGATAGGAGCTGATACTTCTCTTGCAGATCGGCAGACCCAAATTTGACTTGTAGCAACGTCGCAGAAAAACTAGGCGGACAAGCTGGTATATCCCTGATGAAGAATTCTGGCAACAAAGACTTGAATGATCTCTCCCAGATCATGGCCGGCGGCAGAACTGGCCCATAAAAAACCCGGACCATACCAAGATGAATCGGCTCCAGCTTCACTATCGGTGGGGCTTGTAGAGGCTGCTGGACCTCAGCCATATCCTCATCATCAGAAGAATCCACAGATGGGTTCAAGATCATAGAGTTCTGGTCCTGGACAGGTTGAACCTCCTCATGCTGCTGCTGATGATCAGGCTGAATCTGCTCCTCCCACAGGCTCCATCCTGCTGCCTGCTGCACATTATCAGCCCATCCCGCCACCTCATTCTGTCCTTGATGAGCGCCCAGAGGAACGGCATTCCATCCCAGAGCAGGGTATGGAGGCATTGCCCAAAACGGTTGCGGCACCTGAACTCCAGGCAACGGGTGGGGATTCCCATTGAGAGGCCAGTCTTTTCTCTTGCCAGTCTTTCATCTACCTCCTTTCTTTCTTTGAGGAATGATTTTCTCTTGCTTGGAACTACAAGAAAACAATTTTCTTGCTTGAGAGACACATTTACCAAGTAACATAAATTTGTTGTTGGAGAGGCTTTTTCCAAGGTTCTTATCTTTGCTCATTTGCCTTTTGCAATTTGGTGCATATGTGGTGGCCCTCTTTTTGGAGACCAGTCTTTCATCTACCTCCTTTCTTTCTTTGAGGAATGATTTTTCTCTTGCTTGGAACTACAGGAAAACAATTTTCTTGCTTGAGAGACACATTTACCAAGTAACATAAATTTGTTGTTACCCGCAAAAAAGCATAAATTTGTTGTGTTTAGGGGAGAAAGGGTTGGCGATACACACGTACACTCACACACAGAGAAAAGACACACACACACACGCACACACATTAGATTAAGGAAACATAATTGATAAATAAAAAGTAGGTGGAGGAGGAGGGGATGGAGGTTGAGGTGGAGGTGGAGGGCGGCTGAGGCTTTCAGATGGCGTCAGTGCTGGCGAAGCACGTCGCCGCGAGGGCCAAATCGCTACAGAGCTGGCGGACGTCGTCTCAACGCCGCCATCCTCATAGTCCCTAAGGTGGTTGTGGAGGACTGTACCATCGCATAAATTGATCACCGACTAGCGTGAGGTCGCCGCCAACCATTGCCTACCAACACGAGGTGCGAGACAGAGGAGATGCTTCGCGACCTCAGTGACCCGACGACAATGGTGGCGACGACAACCACCACCTGATGGGGAGTATGCATGTCGGCACCCACGACCACGAGGCCTTTGGGTCCAATGTCATCGACATCTCCTCCTCCAAAGAGTAGTAAAATAGTTTATCTAGCTAATCTTGTACAAATTCTAGTAGTTGTGGTACTAATGAATAGATGTAGCACTAATGAATGACATCTACCTATTTGTATAATTAAGCACTGCAATCTATCTAGGTCGAAATTTTTGTGTGGGTGATTTGTGTGTGTGTGGGGGGGGGGGGACTGGGAGGAGATGTAGAGGTTTGGAGCACTAACCTTACTCATTGAGATCACAGCCGTAGCAAGTCGGCGAGCACACACAACACGACAACTGCTTTAGGGTTTGCATCGCAAGGGATCTGAGATGTAGGGGTGACCAAGAGTGGGATGAATGAGGGAAATAGATATAAGTGAAGTGATCGCCCACATAGTGAAGGAAATATGCCCTAGAGGCAATAATAAAGTTGTTATTTATATTTCCTTGTATCAAGATAAATGTTTATTATTCATGCTAGAATTGTATTAACTGGAAACTTAGTACATGTGTGAATACATAGACAAAACAGAGTGTCCCTAGTATGCCTCTACTTGACTAGCTCGTTAATCAAAGATGGTTAAGTTTCCTGACCATAGACATGTGCTGTCATTTGATGAATGGGATCACATCATTAGAGAATGATGTGATGGACAAGACCCATCCGTTATCTTAGCATTATGATCGTTTAGTTTTATTGCTATTGCTTTCTTCATGACTTATACATATGCCTCTGACTATGAGATTATGCAACTCCCAAATACCGGAGGAACACCTTGTGTGCTATCAAACGTCACAAACATAACTGGGTGATTATAAAGATGCTCTACATGTGTCTCCGAAGGTGTTTGTTGGGTTGGCATAGATCGAGACTAGGATTTGTCACTCCGAGTATTGGAGAGGTATCTCTGGGCCCTCTCGGTAATGCACATCATGATAAGACTTGCAAGCAATGTGACTAATAAGTTAGTTGCGGGATGATGCATTACGGAACGAGTAACAAGACTTGCCGGTAACGAGATTGAACTAGGTATATATAAGGATACCGACGATCGGATATCGGGCAAGTAACATACTGATGACAAAGGGAATGACGTATGTTGTCATTGTGGTTTGACCGATAAATATCTTCATAGAATATGTAGGAACCAATATGAGCATCCAGGTTCCGCTATTGGTTATTGACCGTAGATGTGTCTCGGTCATGTCTACATAGTTCTCGAACTCGTAGGGTCCGCACGCTTAACGTTCGATGACGATTTGTATTATGAGTTATGTGTTTTGGTGACCGAAGATTATTCGGAGTCTCTGATGAGATCACGAACATGACGAGGAGTCTCAAAATAGTCGAGAGGTAAAGATTGATATATTGGAAGGTAGTATTCGGACACCGGAAGGGTTCCGGAGTGTATCGGGTACATACCGGAGTACTCGCGGGGTTACCGGAACCCCTCGGGGAAAGATATGGGCCATAGGAGGGAGGCTAACCAGCCCACAAGGGGCTGGTGCGCCCCCACAAGGGAGGAGGCCGAATTGGACTAGGGAAGGGGGTGCCACCCCTTTCCTTCTCCTACTCCCTCTCCTTCCCCTTTTCCCCCTCCGGTAGAAAGAAAAAAAGGGGGGGCCGAATCTGTTGGGGAACGCAGTAATTTCAAAAAAAATCCTACACACACGCAAGATCCATCTAGGTGATGCATAGCAACGAGCAGGGAGAGTGTGTCCACGTACCCTCGTAGACCGAAAGCGGAAGCGTTCAGTAACGCGGTTGATGTAGTCGAACGTCTTCGCGATCCAACCGACCAAGTACCGAACGCACGACACCTCCGCGATCTGCACACGTTCAGCTCGGTGACGTCCCTCGAACTCTTGATCCAACTGAGGCCGAGGGAGAGTTCCGTCAGCACGACGGCGTGGTGACGGTGTTGATGAAGTTACCGACGCAGGGCTTCGCCTAAGCACTACAACGATATGACCAAGGTGGAAATCTGTGGAGGGGGGCACCGCACACGGCTAAGATCAACTTTGATGTGTTCTTGGGTGCCACCCTCCCCACGTATATAAAGGAGCGGGGGGGGGGGGGGGGGGGGGAGGCCGGCCGGCCCTCATAGGCGCGCCAAGGGGGAGGAAACCTCCTCCTAGTAGGAGTAGGACTCCCCCCTTTCCTAGTCCTACTAGGAGAAAAGGAAAGAGGGGGAAAGAGAAGGAGGGAGGGGCGCCACCCCTCCCCATAGTCCAATTCCAACTAGGCCCATGGGGGGGGGGGGGGGCGCACGGCCAGCCCTTGGCAGCCCCTCTCTCTCTTCCCTAGGCCCAATAAGGCCCATTACTTCTCCGGTGGTTCCGATAACCCTTCCGGCACTCCGATATTTATCCGGTGACCCCCGGAACTATTCCGGTGTCCGAATATAGTCATCCAATATATCAATCTTTATGTCTCGACCATTTCGAGACTCCTCATCATGTTCATGATCACATCTGGGACACCGAACTACATTTGGTACATCAAAACACATAAACTCATAATATCGATCGTCATCGAATGTTAAGCGTGCGGACCCTACGGGTTCAAGAACTATGTAGACATGATGGAGACTCACTTCTGGTCAATAACCAATAGCGGAACCTGGATGCTCACATTGGTTCCTACATATTCTACGAAGATGTTTATCGGTCAAACCGCATAACAACATACGTTGTTCCCTGTGTCATCGGTATGTTACTTGCCCGAGATTCGATCGTCGGTATCTCAATACCTAGTTCAGTCTCGTTACCGGCAAGTCTCTTTACTTGTTCTGTAATGCATCGTCCCGTAACTAACTCATTAGTCACATTGCTTGCAAGGCTTATAGTGATGTGCATTACCGAGAGGGCCCAGAGATACCTCTTCGACAATCGGAGTGACAAATCCTAATCTCGATCTATGCCAACTCAACAAACACCATCGGAGACACCTGTAGAGCATCTTTATAATCACCCAGTTACGTTGTGATGTTTGATAGCACACTAAGTGTTCCTCCGGTATTCGGGAGTTGCATAATCTCATAGTCATAGGAACATGTATAAGTCATGAAGAAAGCAATAGCAACAAACTAAACGATCATCATGCTAAGCTAACGGATGGGTCATGTCAATCACATCATTCTCTAATGATGTGATCCCGTTAATCAAATGACAACTCATGTCTATGGCTAGGAAACTTAACCAGCTTTGATCAATGAGCTAGTCAAGTAGAGGCATACTAGTGACACTCTGTTTGTCTATGTATTCACACATGTACTAAGTTTCCGGTTAATACAATTCTAGCATGAATAATAAACATTTATCATGATATAAGGAAATATAAATAACAACTTTATTATTGCCTCTAGGGCATATTTCCTTCAGTCTCCCACTTGCACTAGAGTCAATAATCTAGTTCACATTGCCATGTGATTTAACACCAATAGTCACATCGTCATGTGATTTAACACTCTATAGTTCACATCGCCATGTGACCAATACCCAAAGGGTTTACTAGAGTCAATAATCTAGTTCACATCGCCATGTGATTAACACCCAAAGAGTACTAAGGTGTGATCATGTTTTGCTTGTGAGAGAAGTTTAGTCAAAGGGTCTGCCACATTCAGATCCGTATGTATTTTGCAAATTTCTATGTCTACAATGCTCTGCATGGAGCTACTCTAGCTAATTGCTCTCCCACTTTCAATATGTATCCAGATTGAGACTTAGAGTCATCCGGATCGGTGTCAAAACTTGCATGGACGTAACCTTTTACGACGAACTTTTTGTCACCTCCATAACTGAGAAGCATATCCTTATTCTACTAAGGATAATTTTGACCGATGTCCAGTGATCCACTCCTGGATCACTATTGTACCCTCTTGCCAAACTCATGGTGAGGTACACAATAGGTCTGGTACATAGCATAACATACTTCATAGAACCTATGACTGAGGCATAGGGAATGACTTTTCATTCTCTTTCTATTTTCTGCCGTGGTCGGGTTTTGAGTCTTTACTCAACTTCATACCTTGAAACACAGGCAAGAACTCCTTCTTTGACAGTTCCATTTTGAACTACTTCAAAATCTTGTCAAGGTATGTACTTATTGAAAAACATTATCAAGCGTCTTGTTCTATCTTTATAGATCTTGATGCTCAATATGTAAGCAGCTTCACCGAGGTCTTTCTTTGAAAAAACTCCTTTCAAACACTCCTTTATGCTTTCCAAAAAATTCTACATTATTTCCGATCAACAATATGTCATTCACATAAACTTATCAGAAATTTTGTAGTGCTCCCACTCACTTTCTTGTAAATACAGGCTTCACCGCAAGTTTGTATAAAACTATATGCTTTGATTAACTTATCAAAGCGTATATTCCAACTCCGAGATGGTTGCACTAGTCCATAGATGGATCGCTGGAGCTTGCATACTTTGCTAGCACCTTTAGGATTGACAAAACCTTCTTGTTGTATCATATACAACTCTTCTTTAAGAAATACATTAAGGAATGCAGTTTTGACATCCATTTGCCAGATTTCATAAAATGTGGCAATTGCTAACATGATTCGGACAGACTTAAGCATCACTATGAGTGAGAAAATCTCATCGTAGTCAACACCTTGAACTTGTCGAAAACTTTTTGCGGCAATTCGGGCTTTGTAGATAGTAACACTACTATCAGCGTCCGTCTTCCTCTTGAAAATCCATTTATTCTCTATGGCTTGCCGATTATTGGGCAAGTCAACCAAAGTCCATACTTTCTTCTCATACATGGATCCCATCTCAGATTTCATGGCCTCAAGCCATTTCGCGGAATCTGGGCTCATCATCGCTTCCTCATAGTTCGTAGGTTCGTCATGGTCAAGTAACATGACGTCCAGAACAGGATTACCGTACCACTCTGGTGCGGATCTTACTGTGGTTGACCTACGAGGTTCGGTAGTAACTTGATCAGAAGCTTCATGATCATCATCATTAGGTTCCTCACTAATAGGTGTAGGAATTACTGGAACTGATTTCTGTGATGAACTACTTTCCAATAAGGGAGCAGGTACAATTACCTCATCAAGTTCTACTTTCCTCCCACTCACTTCTTTCGAGAGAAACTCCTTCTCTAGAAAGGATCCATTCTTAGCAACGAATATCTTGCCTTCGAATCTGTGATAGAAGGTGTACCCAACAGTTTCTTTTGGGTATCCTATGAAGACGCACTTCTCCTATTTGGGTTTGAGATTATCAGGCTGAAACATTTTCACATAAGCATCGCAACCCCAAACTTTAAGAAACGACAACTTGGGTTTCTTGCACTACAAAAAAAAGACACTTCCGTGATGATACGTGTTTGTCACAGTAGGTGACATTTTCTGTCATGCATGTACATCCATGATGATTTTATGACAGAATCAAGATAGTCATACCTGCGCTGTCGTAGAAGTGTTCCATGACATTACAAAATTATCATTACGGAAGTGTCCACTTCCATGACGATAAATCACACGTCATAGAAGTGCTTTCGTCAAGGGTGACCGACACGTGGCATCGACCGTAACGGCTCGCCGTCAAGCTATCGGGTCCAGTTTTGGATCCGATAACTCATTAATAGCCCGAACCAATGGGGATTTCTACGTGTAAAATTCTCATTGGCCGACGGAACCACGTGTCAGCTCCTCGTTGGGACAGATGTCATCCACTCATTGGACAGGAGGCACCTATGAGACGTCGACACGTGGCACGGCCCAATAGAGGCCCATTCCGGTGAAAAGGCCGGCCCAGCTAAAGGCCCACCATTTTTTTAGACACTAGTGGGCTGGCCCGTTAACAGCCTGCCATGTTTTGGGTCAAATTGAGGCCAATATTAGATCAGACCCGTTCACAGCCTGCCGAGTTTTGGGCCAAATTACGGCCCATATCAGATAAGGCCCGTTAACAGGCCACTGTACCTTTGGGCCCATTCTAAGACAGGATTGTATTTCAGCCTATTAAGTGCCCATTTACCAGTTCGGCCCGATAATAGTTTCGGCCTGTTAGCGGCCCGTGGACCATCTGGGACGTTGTCGGCCCGGTTTAACTTTAGGCCATTTAACGGCCCACGTAGAAATTGGGCTATTTCTTGTCCGAAGTAACTTTAGGCCTCTTAATGGCCCGTAGTCTTCGTGGATAAATTTTAGCCCAACTGGCCTATCGGCCTGTTAATGGCCCGTGTAACAGTTGGGCCTAATTACAACCCGTGTTGAATCCGGCCTGCTTACAGCCCATCTGATAATGGCCCGTGACACTTTTGGGCCTATGGCCCGCGTGGATACCAGCCTGCTTAAAGCCCATAATTTTATTGGGCCAAACAGGCCCAAGATATATTTTGGCCTGTTAACTGCTCGTCCTATTTGGGCCCAACATGGGCCTTAGGCAGTTTCAGCCTGTATTGGCCCGTGAATTTTTTGGCTCAATGCTAGCCCAATCTAGGTTTTAGCCTGTTAACAGCCCATGGTATTCTTTGGCCTAGCTGGCCAGAACTTTACTCGGCCTATTAAAGGCAGGAAACTACTATAGGTTTAGGCCTGCTAATGGCCCAAGATGATTATAGGCCCACGTTTGGCCCATATGAGTAACGGGCCAGCCTGAAGACAGACAACACTGAGATCGACTGAACCTTCGGCCTAAATTACAGCATACCGACCAAAGAATAAACCTAGACTATACTATAAAGAAATTACGGCATATTACATCCACTGGGAATCAAAGTTCGCTACCGGTGATAATAAAGCGCAACATGACCGCAGATTACATACACTGGGCATCAAAGGTCGCCACCAGTGCATATAAACGCGCCGACAAAAGAATATACAAAACTTAGAGCACTTCAGAAGGCACTAGGCCTGGCAAGGTCGGGCCCCGCAAGCAGCCGAACAAGCTGATGAGACCTCAGTTGTGTCAACGATAGATGCTTCATCCCTAGCTGTATGGCACCATAGTGCACACGGCAGTCCCCTGTCATCTTCATTATATCTTTGACTTCAAGTCGGAGTTGAGCTGAAGCAAGCCTTTCCGCTTTAAGTTGAGACTGAAGAAGTCAAACTGATTGAGGCAGCGACTTCACAGAGGTTGTCTCACACCTGCTGGTGAGTAGCTTCAACTCACTGTCTTCATCAAGACAGGACCTTGGGGTCATCTCGCTGTCCTCAAGATTGTTTGGCTCACTATCTTCCCTAAAGTTCTGCCTGGCATGAGAGATACGACTCTGAAAGAGAAATAAGGAGACACGTAACAAGTTTCACAATTATATAAGCAATAAATGGATCTGTTCTGCATAAGGAACATGTTTTTACAACTACAATTTTAAACTGGTAGTTGTCGCAAACATCCAATCAGATGTAAACAGCAAAGTAAACAGCAACGGAGGAAATGATGCCTATCCAAATCTATACTAGAACAAAGTTTGAAGGCTTGAGAAGGATGAACTTACATTACATGTTAACACGGGCTGGGCAAAGCCCTTCTCCATGTTTATGGAAGGATAATTCAATAAATTCCCCAAAGAAAATTCTTTATAAGCGTTGCCTTTATTCTACATTTTGCAAAGAGTAAATATAGATCAAATAATATTGGAAGAAATAGAGGATAATGAAGCTCAGGTGCAGACTGATGATACATAATCAAATAGCAATTAATTAAGTACAGTGTTACAAGGCAAAAGGTACTGACAAGAGGAATGCAGACATCAACGTGTGCAGTGGCATTGGCTTTATTCAACATTTTGGTAAGAGTAAATGTAGATATGATAATTTGGAGAAAGTGGAGGGCAGGGCAGATAAGATGCAGAGTAATGCTAGACAATCAACTATCTCGCGATGCAATTACAGTAATACCACCGTCGTCCATTATTACTTATCGCTCAAATGGATGTATCTAGCACTATTAAGTTCTAAATACATCCAATTGATCAACAATTAATTCGATACAGAGGGAGTACATGACAACAAGTACTTACATGAGCAATCCAAAACTTCATAACCATTGTGTTAATTCTACATTTAGCTAAGAGTAAATATAGATCTTATAATTTCAAGCAAAGGGAGGATAAAGAAGTGAACATTTACAGTTGATGCTACATAATCAAACAGCAATGAGTGTAAGTATGCTGACAAAGGGCAAGAGGTACTGACAAGAGCAATGCAGAGCCCAGTATTGTCGTGAGATCCTATGATCCTTTGAGCAAGGAGATTCATCTGAAATTAGTTTTCATACAAGAGAGAAGGTAAGGCACATGCAGAAATTTAGGAGTTCAAATTTTGAATTGATATCATAGACAGTACCTAACGATGGGCTCTCAGCAGTTCTAATAGGGGTTTGGCCACTGGAGTAGGGGTAAAGTGTGGTACAGTTGGGCCTGTGTTTTCTGTGGCTGCTGATCTATCTGGTTTAACAGGTATCACTACCTTTTCCAAATACCTAGTTTGTACTCCTTGAGGAATGCACTCTCCCTCTTCCTTTTGGACATCTATTACGAAAGAACAACATTTGACTGGAACAACATAGTATGACGACACATGGAATAGGTACAGAAAATGGATAGGTATGGCATATACTCATATATGATGCTTAAACTAAGCAGATGGTGTAACAAAGTAGAAGTAATGCAAGAGGTTAGATGCAAAATATGTGCGACCAATACAACCTTGCCAAGTTAGAGCAAGCACCTTGATAGGTGAATAAGATAGGCCATCCTCCACCATGCAAAGTTTGTTAGCCAGTGGATTGTTCCGCAATATTCATCTCGTGCGCCCTGATACGTCCATTTTGCATCATGCTTTTATATCGACATTTATTGCATTATGGGTTGTTATTAGACGTTATGTCACAATACTTATGCCTTTTCTCTCTTATTTTACAAGGTTTACATGAAGAGGGAGAATGCCGGCAGCTGAAATTCTGGGCTGGAAAAGGAGAAAATATAAGAGACCTATTCCGCATAGCTCCAAAAGTCCTGAAACTTCACGGACGCAGTTTTTGGAATTAATAAAAAATACTGGCGAAAGAATCAACCAGAGGGGGGCCACCCACCATCCACGAGGGTGGGGGGCGCGCCCTACCCCCCTGGGCGCGCCCCCTACCTCGTGGGCCCCCTGGCAGGCCTCCGGTGGCCATCTTCTGCTATGTGAAGTCTTTTACCATGGAAAAAACCAGAAGCAAGCTTTCGGGACGAAACACCGCCGCCACGAGGCGGAACCTTGGCGGAACCAATCTAGGGCTCCGGCGGAGATGTTCTGCCGGGGAAACATCCCTCCGGGAGGGGCAAATCATCGCCATCATCATCACCATCGATCCTCTCAGTGTGAGGGGGTCAATCTTCTATGGTCATACACCCAATAAAATGGTTTGTTGGATCTCGACCGTAGTGATACACATATTCATAATAATGAAGCCAAAAGATGCAAAAGTTAATAATGATAGTGCAACTTATTTTTGGCACTGCCGTTTAGGTCATATCAGTGTAAAGCGCATGAAGAAACTCCATACTGATGGACTTTTGGAATCACTTGATTATGAATCACTTGGTACTTGCGAACCGTGTCTCATGGGCAAGATGACTAAAACACCGTTCTCCGGAACTATGGAGAGAGCAACAGATTTGTTGGAAATCATACATACAGATGTATGTGGTCCGATGAATATTGAGGCTCGTAGCAGGTATCATTATTTTCTGACCTTCACAGATGATTTGAGAAGATATGGGTATATCTATTTAATGAAACAGAAGTCTGAAACATTTGAAAAGTTCATATAATTTCAGAGTGAAGTGGAAAATCATCGTAACAAGAAAAATAAAGTTTCTATGATCTGATCGTGGAAAAGAGTATTTGAGTTACGAGTTTGGCCTTCAGTTAAAACAATGTGAAATAGTTTCACTACTCACGCCACCTGGAACACCATAGTGTAACGGTGTGTCCGAACATCGTAACCGTACTTTATTAGATATGGTGCGATATATGATGTCTCTTACCGATCTACCACTATTGTTTTGGGGTTATGCATTAGAGACAGCTGCATTCACGTTAAATAGGGTACCATCTAAATCCGTTGAGACGACATCTTATGAACTGTGGTTTGGCAAGAAACCAAAGTAGTCGTTTCTTAAAGTTTCGGGTTGCGATGCTTATGTGAAAAAGTTTCATCCTGATAAGCTCAAACCCAAATCGAAGAAATGTGTCTTCATAGGAGACCCAAAGGAGACAGTTGGGTACACCTTCTATCACAGATCCGAAGGCAAGACATTCGTTGCTAAGTATGGATCCTTTCTAGAGAAGGAGTTTCTCTCGAAAGAAGTGAGTGGGAGGAAAGTAGAGCTTGATGAGGTAATTGTACCTGCTCCCTTATTGGAAAGTAATTCATCGCAGAAACCAGTTTCTGTGACGCCTATACCAATTAGCGAGGAAGTTAATGATGATGATCATGGAACTTCATATCAAGTTATTACTAAACCTCGTAGGTCAACCAGAGTAAGATCCGCACCAGAGTGGTACGGTAATCCTGTTCTGGAGGTTATGTTAGTAGACCATGACGAACCTACGAACTATGAAGAAGTGATGGTGAGCCCAGTTCCGCAAAATGGCTTGAGGCCATGAAATCTGAGATGAGATCCATGTATGAAAACAAAGTATGGACTTTGATTGACTTGCCCAATGATCGGCGAGCCATTGAGATTAAATGGATCTTCAAGAGGAAGACGGACGCTGATAGTAGTGTTACTATCTACAAAGCTAGAATTGTCGCAAAAGGTTTTCGACAAGTTTAAGGTGTTGATTACGATGAGAGTTTCTCACTCGTATCTATGCTTAAGTCTGTCCGAATCATGTTAGCAATTGCCGCATTTTATGAAATCTAGCAAATGGATAAACAAAACTGCATTCCTTAATGGATTTATTAAAGAAGAGTTGTATATGATGCAACCAGAAGGTTTTGTCAATCCTAAAGGTGCTAACAAAATATGCAAGCTCCAGCGATCCATCTATGGACTGGTGCAAGTATCTTAGAGTTGGAATATACGCTTTGATAAGTTGATCAAAGGATATAGTTTTATACAGACTTGCGGTGAAGCCTGTATTTACAAGAAAGTGAGTGGCAGCACCACAACATTTCTGATAAGTATATGTGAATGACATATTGTTGATCGGAAATAATGTAGAATTATTCTGCAAAGCATAAAAGAGTGTTTGAAAGGAGTTTTTCAAAGAAAGACCTCGGTGAAGCTGCTTACATATTGAGCATCAAGATCTATAGAGATAGATCAAGACGCTTGATAAGTTTTTTCAATGAGTACATACCTTAACAAGATTTTGAAGTAGTTCAAAATGGAACAGTCAAAGAAAGAGTTTCTTGCCTGTGTTACAAGGTGTGAAATTGAGTAAGACTCAAAGCCCGACCGCGGCAGAAGATAGAAAAAGAATGAAGGTCATTCCCTATGCCTCGGCCATAGGTTCTATAAAGTATGCCATGCTGTGTACCAGATCTATTGTATACCCTACACTGATTTTGGCAAGGGAGTACAATAGTGATCTAGGAGTAGATCACTGGACAGCGGTCAAAATTATCCTTACCGGAATAAGGATATGTTTCTCGATTATGGATGTGACAAAAGGTTCGTCGTAAAGGGTTACGTCGATGCAAGTTTTGACACTAATCTAGATGACTCTAAGTCTCGGTCTAGATACATATTGAAAGTGGGAGCAATTAGCTAGAGTAGCTCCGTGCAGAGCATTGTAGACATAGAAATTTGCAAAGATACTTACGGATCTGAATGTGACAGACCCGTTGACTAAAATTATCTCACAAACAAAACATAATCACACCTTAGTACTCTTTGGGTGTTAATCACATAGCGATGTGAACTAGATTATTGACTCTAGTAAACCCTTTGGGTGTTGGTCACATGACGATGTGAACTATGGGTGTTAATCACATGGTGATGTGAACTATTGATGTTAAATCACATGGTGATGTGAACTAGATTATTGACTCTAGTGCAAGTGGGAGACTGAAGGAAATATGCCCTAGAGGCAATAATAAAGTTATTATTTATTTCCTTATATCATGATAAATGTTTATTATTCATGCTAGAATTGTATTAACCGGAAACATGATACATGTGTGAATACATAGACAAACAGAGTGTCACTAGTATGCCTCTACTTGACTAGCTCGTTGATCAAAGATGGTTATGTTTCCTAGCCATAGACATGAGTTGTCATTTGATTAACGGGATCATATCATTAGGAGAATGATGTGATTGACTTGACCCATTCCGTTAGCTTAGCACTCGATTGTTTAGTATGTTGCTATTGCTTTCTTCATGACTTATACATGTTCCTATGACTATGAGATTATGCAACTCCCGTTTACCGGAGGAACACTTTGTGTGCTACCAAACGTCACAACGTAACTGGGTGATTATAAAGGTGCTCTACAGGTGTCTCCAAAGGTACTTGTTGGGTTGGCGTATTTCGAGATTAGGATTTGTCACTCCGATTGTCGGAGAGGTATCTCTGGGCCCACTCGGTAATGCACATCACTATAAGCCTTGTAAGCATTGTGACTAATGAGTTAGTTGCAGGATGATGCATTACGGAACGAGTAAAGAGACTTGCCGGTAACGAGATTGAACTAGGTATCGAGATACCGACGATCGAATCTCGGGCAAGTAACATACCGATGACAGAGGGAACAACGTATGTTGTTATGCGGTCTGACCGATAAAGATCTTCGTAGAATATTAGGAACCAATATGAGCATCCAGGTTCCGCTATTGGTTATTGACCGGAGAGGTGTCTCGGTCATTTCTACATAGTTCTCGAACCCATAGGGTCTGCACGCTTAACGTTACGATGACAGTTATATTATGAGTTTATATCTTTTGATGTACCGAAGGTTGTTCGGAGTCCCGGATGTGATCACGGGCATGACGAGGAGTCTCGAAATGGTCGAGACATAAAGATTGATATATTGGAAGCCTATGTTTGGACATCGGAAGTGTTCCGGGTGAAATCGGGATTTTTCCGGAGTACCGGGAGGTTACCGGAACCCCCCAGTAACTTAATGGGCCTTATTGGGCCTAGGTGGAAGAGAGGAGAGGAGGCTAGGGCAGGGCCGCGCCCCCCTTCCCCCCAGTCCGAATAGGACAAGGAGAGGGGGGTGGCGCCCCCTTCCTTCCTCCCCTCCACCTCTTCCCCTCTTCCACTCCTGGTCCAACATGGAAAGGGGGGGGGGAGTCCTACTCCCGGTAGGAGTAGGACTCCTCCTGGCGCGCCACACCTCCTAGGCCGGCGGCCTCCCCCTTGCACCTTTATATACGGGGGCAGGGCGGCACCTCTCCACACACAATTGATATACGATATTTTAGCTGTGTGCGGTGCCCCCCTCCACCATATTACATCTCGATAATATCGTAGCGGAGCTTAGGCGAAGCCCTGCTTCGGTAGAACATCATCATCGTCACCACGCCGTCGTGCTGACGAAACTCTCCCTCAACACTCGGCTGGATCGGAGTTCGAGGGACGTCATCGAGCTGAATGTGTGCTGAACTCGGAGGTGCCGTGCATTCGGTACTTGATCGGTCGGATCGTGAAGACGTACGACTACATCAACCGCGTTGTGTTAACGCTTCCGCTTTCGGTCTACGAGGGTACGTGGACAACACTCTCCCCTCTCGTTGCTATGCATCACCATGATCTTGCGTGTGCGTAGGATTTTTTTTGAAATTACTACGTTCCCCAACAGTGGTATCAGAGCCTGGTTTTATGCGTTGATGCTATGCACGAGTAGAACACAAGTGAGTTGTGGGCGATATAAGTCATACTGCTTACCAGCATGTCATACTTTGGTTCAGCGGTATTGTGAGATGAAGCGGCCCGCACCGACATTACGCATACGCTTACGCGAGACTGGTTTCACCGTTGCGAGCACTCGTTGCTTAAAGGTGACTGGCGGGTGTCTGTCTCTCTCACTTTAGTTGAACCGAGTGTGGCTACGCCCGGTCCTTGCGAAGGTTAAAACAGCACCAACTTGACAAACTATCATTGTGGTTTTGATGCGTAGGTAAGAACGGTTCTTGCTAAGCCCGTAGCAGCCACGTAAAACTTGCAACAACAAAGTAGAGGACGTCTAACTTGTTTTTGTAGGGCATGTTGTGATGTGATATGGTCAAGACATGATGCTATATTTTATTGTATGAGATGATCATGTTTTGTAACCGAGTTATCGGCAACTGGCAGGAGCCATATGGTTGTCGCTTTATTGTATGCAATGTGCAATCGCCATGTAATTGTTTTACTTTATCACTAAGCGGTAGCGATAGTCGTAAAAGCAATAAGTTGGCAAGACGACAACGATACTACAATGGAGATCAAGGTGTCGCGCCGGTGACGATGGTGATCATGACGGTGCTTCGGAGATGGAGATCACAAGCACAAGATGATGATGGCCATATCATATCACTTATATTGATTGCATGTGATGTTTATCTTTTATGCATCTTATCTTGCTTTGATTGACGGTAGCATTATAAGATGATCTCTCACTAAAATTTCAAGATAAAAGTGTTCTCCCTAAGTATGCACCGTTGCGAAAGTTCTTCGTGCTGAGACACCACGTGATGATCGGGTGTGATAGGCTCTACGTTCAAATACAACGGGTGCAAAACAGTTGCACACGCGGAATACTCAGGTTAAACTTGACGAGCCTAGCATATGCAGATATGGCCTCGGAACACGGAGACCGAAAGGTCGAGCGTGAATCATATAGTAGATATGATCAACATAGTGATGTTCACCATTGAAACTACTCCATCTCACGTGATGATCGGACATGTTTAGTTGATATGGATCACGTGATCACTTAGAGGATTAGAGGGATGTCTATCTAAGTGGGAGTTCTTAAGTAAAATGATTAATTGAACTTGAATTTATCATGAACTTAGTCCTGATAGTATTTTGCAAATTATGTTGTAGATCAATAGCTCGCGTTGTTGCTTCCCTGTTTTTATTTTTGATATGTTCCTAGAGAAAAATTATGTTGAAAGATGTTAGTAGCAAAGATGCAGATTGGATCCATGATCTGAGGATTATCCTCATTGCTGCACAGAAGAATTATGTCCTTGATGCACCGCTAGGTGACAGACCTATTGCAGGAGCAGATGCAGACGTTATGAACGTTTGGCTAGCTCAATATGATGACTACTTGATAGTTTAGTGCACCATGCTTAACGGCTTAGAATCGGGACTTCAAAGACGTTTTGAACGTCATGGACCATATGAGATGTTCCAGGAGTTGAAGTTAATATTTCAAGCAAATACCCGAGTTGAGAGATATGAAGTCTCCAACAAGTTCTATAGCTAAAAGATGGAGGAGAATAGCTCAAGCAGTGAGAATGTGCTCAGATTGTCTGGGTACTACAATCGCTTGAATCAAGTGGGAGTTAATCTTCCAGATAAAATAGTGATTGACAGAATTCTCTAGTCACCATCACTAAGTTAGTAGAACTTCGTGATGAACTATAGTATGCAAGGGATGACGAAAGTAATTCCCGAGCTCTTCGTGATGCTGAAATCGACGAAGGTAGAAATCAAGAAAAACGTCAAGTGTTGATGGTTGACGAGACCACTAGTTTCAAGAAAAGGGCAAAGGGAAGAAGGGGAACTTCAAGAAGAACGGCAAGCAAGTTGCTGCTCAAGTGAAGAAGCCTAAGTTTGGTCCTAAGCCTGAGACTAAGTGCTTCTACTGCAAAGGGACTGGTCACTGGAAGCGGAACTACCCCAACTATTTGGTGGATAAGAAGGATGGCAAAGTGAACAAAGGTATATTGGATATACATGTTATTGATGAGGTTTATAGCAACCCCTCGGTATTTGATACTAGTTCAGTTGCTAAGAGTAGTAACTCGAAACGGGAGTTGCAGAATAAACAGAGACTAGTAAAAGGTGAGGTGACGATGTGTGTTGGAAGTAGTTCCAAGATTGATATGATCATCATAACACACTCCCTATACTTTCGGCATTAGTGTTGAAACTAAATAAGTGTTATTTGGTGTTTGCGTTGAGCATGAATATGATTTGATCATGTTTGTTGCAATACGGTAATTCATTTAAATTAGAGAATAATTGTTGTTCTGTTTACATGAATAAAACCTTCTATGGTCATACACCCAATAAAATGGTTTGTTGGATCTCGATCGTAGTGATACACATATTCATAATAATGAAGCCAAAAGATGCAAAAGTTAATAGTGATAGTGCAACTTATTTGTGGCACTGCCGTTTAGGTCATATCGGTGTAAAGCGCATGAAGAAACTCCATACTGATGGACTTTTGGAATCACTTGATTATGAATCACTTGGTACTTGCGAACCGTGTCTCATGGGCAAGATGACTAAAACACCATTCTCCGGAACTATGGAGAGAGCAACAGATTTGTTGGAAATCATACATACAGATGTATGTGGTCCGATGAATATTGAGGCTCGTAGCAGGTATCATTATTTTCTGACCTTCACAGATGATTTGAGCAGATATGGGTATATCTACTTAATGAAACAGAAGTCTGAAACATTTGAAAAGTTCATATAATTTCAGAGTGAAGTGGAAAATCATCGTAACAAGAAAAATAAAGTTTCTATGATCTGATCGTGGAAAAGAGTATTTGAGTTACGAGTTTGGCCTTCAGTTAAAACAATGTGAAATAGTTTCACTACTCACGCCACCTGGAACACCACAGTGTAATGGTGTGTCCGAACATCGTAACCGTACTTTATTAGATATGGTGCGATATATGATGTCTCTTACCGATCTACCACTATTGTTTTGGGGTTATGCATTAGAGACAGCTGCATTCACGTGAAATAGGGTACCATCTAAATCCGTTGAGATGACATCTTATGAACTGTGGTTTGGCAAGAAACCAAAGTAGTCGTTTCTTAAAGTTTGGGGTTGCGATGCTTATGTGAAAAAGTTTCATCCTGATAAGCTCAAACCCAAATCGAAGAAATGTGTCTTCATAGGATACCCAAAGGAGATAGTTGGGTACACCTTCTATCACAGATCCGAAGGCAAGACATTCGTTGCTAAGTATGGATCCTTTCTAGAGAAGGAGTTTCTCTCGAAAGAAGTGAGTGGGAGGAAAGTAGAGCTTGATGAGATAATTGTACCTGCTCCCTTATTGGAAAGTAGTTGATCGCAGAAACCAGTTTCTGTGACGCCTATACCAATTAGTGAGGAACTTAATGATGATGCTCATGGAACTTCAGATCAAGTTATTACTAAACCTCGTAGGTCAACCAGAGTAAGATCCGCACCAGAGTGGTACGGTAATCCTGTTCTGGAGGTTATGTTACTAGACCATGACGAACCTACGAACTATGAAGAGGCGATGGTGAGCCCAGATTCCGCAAAATGGCTTGAGGCCATGAAATCTGAGATGAGATCCATGTATGAAAACAAAGTATGGACTTTGATTGACTTGCCCAATGATCGGCGAGCCATTAAGATTAAATGGATCTTCAAGAGGAAGACGGACGCTGATAGTAGTGTTACTATCTACAAAGCTAGAATTGTCACAAAAGGTTTTCGACAAGTTTAAGGTGTTGATTACAATGAGAGTTTCTCACTCGTATCTATGCTTAAGTCTGTCCGAATCATGTTAGCAATTGCCGCATTTTATGAAATCTGGCAAATGGATAAACAAAACTGCATTCCTTAATGGATTTATTAAAGAAGAGTTGTATATGATGCACCTTTATATACGGGGGCAGGGCGGCACCTCTCCACACACAATTGATATACGATATTTTAGCCGTGTGCGGTGCCCCCCTCCACCATATTACACCTCGATAATATCGTAGCGGAGCTTAGGCGAAGCCCTGCGTCGGTAGAACATCATCATCGTCACCACGCCGTCGTGCTGACGAAACTCTCCCTCAACACTCGGTTGGATCGGAGTTTGAGGGACGTCATCGAGCTGAACGTGTGCTGAACTTGGAGGTGCCGTGCGTTCGGTGCTTGATCGGTCGGATCGTGAAGACGTACGACTACATCAACCGCGTTGTGTTAACGCTTCCGCTTTCGATCTACGAGGATACGTGGACAACACTCTCCCCTCTCGTTGCTATGCATCACCATGATCTTGCGCGTGCGTAGGAATTTTTTTGAAATTACTACGTTCCCCAACAGCACCATCTCCTCTCAAACCCTACACTAAAAAAATACACTTCCGTGATGATACGTGTTTGTCACAGTAGGTCGCGTTTTCTGTCATGCATGTACATCCATGACAAATTTATGACAGAATCAAGATAGTCATACCTGTGCTGTCGTAGAAGTGTTCCATGACATTGCCAAAATTATCATCACGGAAGTGTCCACTTCCATGACGATAAATCGCGCGTCACAGAAGTGCTTTCATCAAGGGTGACCGACACGTGGCATCCACCGTAACGGAACGCCGTTAAGCTATCAGGTCGGGTTTTGGATCCGATAACCCGTTAATAGCCCCGACCAATGGGGATTTTCCACGTGTAAAATCATCATTGGCTGGAGGAAACACGTGTTGGCTCATCGTTGGGACAGATGTCATTCACTCATTGGACGGAAGGCGCCTATGATACGTCGACACGTGGCACAGCCCAACAGAGGCCCATTCCTGTGAAAAGGCCGACCCGTTTGACTTGGTCAAAAGGTGGCGGGCCGGCCCATGGAAAGCCTGTTAATGGCCTGTTCGCATATAGCCCATTTACAGCCCGCTAACCCAAGGTCCGTTACGCCCTATCCGAATTAGGCCTAGTAGCGTCATCTGGGCCATCCAATATGATTCCAGCCCATTTTCACTTCTGGCCCATGTATGGCCCATGACGTCTTTCGGCCCATTTGAGGCCCTATGTAACTCTTGGCCTATTAACGGCCCGTGGTGAAACTGGCCCGTAATGAACAGTGTATCACTTTACACCCATTAACTGCCCGTGGTGAAACTGGCCCGTAATGAACGGTGTATCACTTTATACCCATTAACGGCCCGTGGTGAAACTGGCCCGTAATGAACAGTGTATCACTTTATACCCATTAACGGCCCGTTATTCCGTTGGGCCGTTTCCAGCCCATGTTATCTTTCGGCCTTCTTAGAGCCCATTTATTCTTGGGCTCATTTCCAGCATTCGTGTACTTACGGCCCGTTACTGTCATTTTCTGCTTGTGGGCCAAATTCAGCCCGTGGTTACAGTCGGCCCGTTTGTGGTCCATTAATACGTTGGGCCGTTTTCATAGCGTCATCAAATACGGCCTATTAACGATGCCCCGTTATGGTCGGCCCATGAACAGACGATTCCAACTCTAGCCCCTTTACGGCCATAATGCGGCCTGTTATTGGCCCATGTTTGGCCAATCGATCATACGGCCTTTATAAGGCCCATTGTTTCTACGGCCCGTAGAAGGCCCATTGTTTCTACGGCCCGTAGAAGGCCTACTGTTTCTACGGCCCGTAGAAGGCCCACTGTTTCTACGGCCCGTAGGAGGCCCAGTGTCACTACAGTAAATATTAGCCCATGGTTATTGTGGCCTAGTTTAAAAAAATAGGTTATTGCAGCCACTAGCAAACCGCGGAAAAAGAACTGCACTGACTACAAGCAAACAAATAAACAAGACAACAAGGAAATAAATAAGCAAGCAACTTATGCTAGGCTATCACGGCTATTACACATATTACATCCACTGGGCATCAAAGTTCGCCACCAGTGCAAATATAGGGAACAAAGCAGCATATAAACGCCGCAACAAAACAAGTCCAGAACTGAAACCACTTCAGAAGAGTTCAAGAAACAATATCCTGGGTACCCATAATGCTGGCAAGATGCTTAGCAAGCTTATTAACTTTCTCTTGTTTGGCACTTAAATCCTCCAGCGCTTGCTGTTGCACAAGAAAGTACGCATCTGAATTCTGCAGGGACTTCCTCAGTCCTTCGGCTTCTTGCCGCAGCACAGCTGACTGATGCCTTTCAGCTTGTAGCTGAGACTGAAGAAGCCGAAGTGATTCAGGCAGCGAGTTCGAAGAGCTTGTGCCAGCGGTACTGGCCAGTAACTCGAACACTACATCAATGTAGGACTGTGGGGTTTTCTCACTGTCTACAAGATCGTTTTTATCACCTTTCTTGGAGACCAACAAGGGTTGTCTCACTATCTTGAACCTTATCTGCATTACTTTCTCTACCATTGCATAGTGGGGTGCTCTTCTCCAATATTCTGTTTGCATACTACAAGAGAAACAAGCAAACACATCACAGGTTTAGCTTGTAGTATACGAAACTCATTTTGGTAAACCAATTCAGTAGTAAGGTTGACAGGATAACAGCATGAAACAAACATATATCTATGTACTATGGTCACTGTATTGTCCATATCATTCTAGTTTATGTTCCCTAATCAAGATAGAGACACAGTTCAACTCATATATTTTTAAGACACAACAGCATAGACAGAATATAAGTGTGAGAAACTACATATCATTGGCAGCACTTGTAATGTGCATCACATGAGAACATAACTGTTTATACAACTTAAACTGAAATCAACATAGAGCAAGAAGTTAGAACAACAATCCAGTTAAAGAAATAGGTTTAAAACATACATGTTGCGCCATTGGAGTTTCAATTGGATCCTCCAAATTCGAAAGTAGTTGGCATGAGTAAATACAGTGATGCAACAGCAAAGGAGTATGGACCATAGCTACGGAATCTGACCTGAGAAC
The DNA here is from genome assembly GCF_018294505.1 of Triticum aestivum. Taxonomy (NCBI): domain Eukaryota; kingdom Viridiplantae; phylum Streptophyta; class Magnoliopsida; order Poales; family Poaceae; genus Triticum; species Triticum aestivum. The sequence continues at coordinate 36,603,033 of NC_057811.1, read as the reverse complement.
AGTTGCTCTTCTGCTTTAAACGTGGAGTTTGGGTTAGCTGTGGTGGTCTTCGTGCTTTGGGCACTGCAGTAGCTTTACAAACTGCTCGTGTGGGGGTACTCTGTGGTGGACATGGTGCTTTGTCAACTATAAGTGGGTTACTATCCACTGGGGTTGCGATTAGATGGGTTGTAGCCGGTTCTCTGCCCAACGGTGTAAGTGTGCAATCTGGAAGAGTCTCAATTATGTGTGGTGGGGCTAGTTTGTGGGCCAGTACAACCATGGTTCTATCTGCATCGATGGGTAGCACTGTCTTTTGTGAAGAACGGGTTTTTTCTCCCTTAGATACTGCCATCACCCCCTCCAATCCAAATGGCTGATAAACAAGAAAAGAAATTGATCGTACAGACACTATATGATAGACAGATGTGGTAATTGACATATATGTTGTCTAACCAAACAGGACAGCATGACACAATTTCACATATATGATGCCTAACTAAACAGGATAGCATGACACAGTTTCAGATATATGATGGATAACTTAACAGGATATAATGGCATAATTCAACATATGATGAGTACCTAAACAGGATGACATGACAAAACTATATGATGTCTTTCTAAAATAGGTTGGGATGAAATAATTCACATACATGTTGTCTAAGTATACAGGATGGCATGATATAATTGACATAATTGATTCATATACTAAGCAGCTGGCACTCACATGTATGATCTCTAAACTAAGCAGATAGAATTCAATATTGTGCATACGATGTCTAAACTAAGCAATGCAAGACACCATATGCATCATATGAGAAATATAAACATTGCAACTTAGAGCATACACCTCAGGTGGGATATAGGACTGGTCATCTGTCTCTGAATCCTCCTCTGAGGAGCTCCCTCTAACCATCGAGATATATGCTTCAACAGGTACCATTCCTGCTCTGAAGACCTTGTTTTCACTCTAGATTTTTCCATAACCGGCTCAAGTGGCTGATACACATGAATAGTAGTTCAATATACATAGATTGTCGACAAATGGAATACGTAATGAAAAAAAGAGATGACATGAGATAATTCACATATATGATGCCTGGCTCCATAGCGGTGCATAATTCACATATATGATAACTGGCTGAAAAACATGGCATTGCGTAATTCACATATCTGATATAGAAAGCAAACAGGAGGCATTCACACAAAGCATGTCTAATCTAAGCAGATGGCATGGCAATGCAAGACACCATATGCATGATATGAGCAATATAACCCAGCCAAGTTAGAGCATGCACCTCGGGGGGGGGGGGGATACGACTGGTCATCTCTCTCTGAATCCTCCTCTGAGGAGCTATCTGTAACCAGCAAGAAATCTGCATCGACAGGTAGCACTGACTGCTCAGAAGACCTTGTTTTCACTCTAGATTTTCCCATGAACGACTCAAATGGCTGATGCACAGGAAGAGTAGATGAATGTATAAACATTGTTGACAAATGGAATACATTATGGAAAAAAATATGGCACAATACAATTCACATATACGATGACTGGATAAACAGGATGGCATTGCATGATTCACGTATATGATGCCTGGCTAAAGAAGATGGCATTGCATAATTCCCATATATTCCCTCCGTTCCTAAATATTTGTCTTTTTAGAGATTTCAAATGGACTACCACATACGGATGTATATAGACATATTTTAGAGTGTAGATTCACTCATTTTGTTTCGTATGTAGTCACTTGTTGAAATCTCTAAAAAGAAAAATATTTAGGAATGGTGGGAGTATGATATAGAAACCAAACAGGTGGCATTCACACAAAGCAAATCTAAACTAAGCTGATGACATATAAGATGTATAATGTAAGCAATGCAAGGCGCCATATGCATGATATGACCAACATCAGCATGCGAGGTTAGAGCAAACACCTCAGGTGGTAAACAGGCGTGGTCGGCTCCTTCTGAATCTCCATCTGAACAGTTATCTTCCTCTGGAATACAATCTAGAAATGCAGGAGGGGGGCACTTCGCCCACCATGGAGCGGCGTCTGCATGACATTATATTCGCACGCAACGGTCTTCTCTTTTTCTCTACATGTTCAGTACAATTGTGTACAATATCTGACATGCATAATAAAAAAATAGTTAGATTTTGTAAGGCCTAAGGGGTGCATGCAAAAATCAAGACTGATGATAGCAAACGTGGATGGATCCAAAACTAATGATAGCAGGTAGATTATAGCTTTAGTTTAAAAAGATAGACAATGGATCATCTATTGTTTGTTGCCCACCCAACATGAACCACATAGAAGACCCCAGATGAACCAGATAGTAGACAAATACTATTCGTTGCTAGCTCGATATGAGACCCATGGGCAATTCAAAACTCAAGATTGAATGATAAAGTAGCTGGTAATAATAACCGATGTATAACGTAAGCAAACACGAAAGACTGCGACCTCTCTTCCGGAACTGTGTAGTCCTCAGGTTCATCTACTCAGTCGATGATGGTAATGCAGTTGGCGTGGCTGCCGGCAACGGGGAAGATGATCTGAGGCGGCGAAAGGAAGTCTGCAGGGGGATCTCTGCTGCAGTGAACGCTTCTGTCGATGGTGCACCTCAGGTGGGGTGGATGACGGCACGGCAGGAGCAGGACATAACACACAGAGTTTTGTTTGACGCCTATCTGAAAATGAAGTAAATCTGTAAGGTCTCCTTAGAATTGGAGGATTCTATAAACGCAGGGACAGGAAAAACACAGGAATAGGATAGGAATGCACGTGCAAAATAGAGCATTTGGAAACATAGGATTTCAGTCAACCTGGGTGTTTGGCTCACAGGAATTGGAAGAACAGAGGAATGGAGAAACAAACTTATGCGACGAGTGTACAACCTCTTTGGCATAGCCTTGTGGACCTCAGCATCATTGGGTTGGACGTGGAGGATGGTGATGATGCTGGTGTGACTATCGGAGGCGGGGAAGAAGATCCGAGGCCTCTGGAAACGGCGCCGAGGGTACTGCTCCGCTGTGATGGACGGTTCCGTCGTTGGAGCAGCTCCGCTAAGGTGTACGGCGACGAGGCTGAAGCATGACAAGACAGACAACGTTAATCTGAAGTGGGACCCTAATATCATCTGCAATAGATGACGTAAAATACATCACCAAAAAGTGCTAGATGTAAAACGCATCAGCCGCGCCACGGCCGCTCCGACAGATGCTGTAAGTACTGTTCACTCTGAACTTAACTGAAGAAAATGAACTTCACAGTCGAAACTGAATTTTACTGTCGAAACTGATTGAACTAGTAACAGAGCATTGCAATAGATGTTTAGGGCGTTCGAGCACTAGTAGTAGAGAAGCAGTGATCTAAATCAGCAGTCGCTCGAGCAGGGAACGCACTAGCAGAGAGCAAGTCGTGCAGTAGCACCGCGAGCGAGTGCTAAAGCAGCAACTCCTGTAGCGGCCGGAGGTCGTGCAGCAGCAGCAGCAGCGCAAGCGAGAGCAAGAGCAGAGCCGCAGCACGAACGAAAGCAGGAGCAGTGCAGCAGCGCGACCGACAGCAAGAACAGAGCCGCAACGCGAGCAAGAGCCGGAGCAGCTGCAGCTAGTGCCGTTGTGGAAGTCGTCGTCGAGGAAGCAATGACATGGGGGAGAGACGCCGTGGATGATGTGGCTGGCGACGGTGCCGTCGATGGAGACACGCCATGTCTGCTCGGTATCGAGCACCGGCAGCCCCGTGAGATCGAATAAAAGATAAAATGCAGCGGTGAGTGCAGAACCTCCTTGGGGGCGCCGAGTTGGCCTCGGCTTCATCGGAGGAATTGGTGAGGGTGCTGCGGTTCCGGTGGGGCAGGTCAAGACGGCGCTGTGGGGATTGAGGTGGCGCGATAGACGAGGCGAACGTCGGGGAAGCTCCTTGGAGGTGGAGGACGGGGCGGCTGATCCGGTGGGACGACGAGATCGACAACGGATCCTCATCCGGTGCGGTGGATGAGGGACGGCGAGCTGTTGTGGTGGACGACGTAGTCGGGGAAGAGTCTCCGGCTGGGCGGCGGTCGGGAGGCCGACGGAGGAGCGTGGGGTTTCCCGGGTTTTGGCGGCCTCGGTGTACGAATGGGGGGGGGCAAAGGGGGAGGGGGGAGCCAAGCTTAGGGACGCGCTTGTCCGAAATGTAGGGTAAGTTACCAGCGTACCCCCACCGGTTTTGACACCGCGACGTGGAGCTTCATTTCCGGCTGAGGGGTAGAAGGAGGATTTCGCGTGTCAGGGCTGCGGGAGCGATTTCGGATGAGGAGGGAGTTCTCGCGCACGTCCAAATTTCGGGATAACAAGGTGCGGCGCGGGTTGAAGAAGCGGGAGTTTCAAAGCAGGTGAGACAAAACATACTCGAGCTTGAAAATTTCGGGATAACAAGGTGCGGATTCCTTGTTCGGCAGAACAAACTTAACGTGTAAAAAAAACAATTCATACAAGACACAAGAGTGTCATGTCCCCTTTTACTATATTGCTATAGATGCCATTGAAAAAATTACAAGAAAAATGTAAAAAAAATCGGGAGAACAAGATTACCCTGCACAGTACCAAATCGATTCGCACTTCCCTCAACAACAACAAAAAACCAATCAATTCCCACCAAAGAAAGAGTAATGTCCCTTTTTATATGATTATAGATGCCATGATCTCGAATTTCAATTTTTGAATCCATGTTATGTTGAATTCGAATATATCGTTAGGTGACCTTGCGGTTTATAATTGATGTAGTCGTACATTTTGATCTTCCATCATATATGAACATTTTACTCCACAATGTGAACAAATATATTGTCGTCTACCATATGGACTAAATTTGAATCAATTTTCCTTATTTGAATATGATTGTTGTCAAGTTATACAATAATTTAAATATTATCTTGATAACAAAAAACATACATATAGCAGTAATCATATTTCACTATGAACTACATGTACCATACGCTCTCCAATTCAAATATTTGTATCCATTTTATGTTGAATTCAAATCATAGTACATTATTGGTCTAGGTAGCGAGATGTTTGGGATAATCAAAACCCTGTTTTCATACGTATAATTTTTGGCTGAATTGGGACAAGTTTTGGTATAAGCCTCTTGCAAAACCAGAGATTCTCTCAACAAGCCTCGTGGTCCTGAGAGGGAACGTGTCACCTTTGTGTGCGAAACGATATACGCTGCCTCCCCCTTGATTTTATTTACAGAGGCAACGTAGAACTATATGAGTGCCCTGTTAAATTTTGGAATTATCTCGGGTTCATTTGGCCTTTTTATACATTAATTGAGTTTCTGGACTTTTAATGTGCATAATCTAAATATGAATTGCATGCACATGCTCCGGTGCACCAAAGTGGGTTGAAAAATCACATGTGTGTCCTTGGTTGAATTTCTAGCTCCCATGGAAGAAATGAGAATGAAATTCAAACATCTGGGCGTCATGACTCGGCCGAGAACATCGAGAAACTTTGATTTTAAATTCATGTAAATCCAAAACTCGCCTGGAAATCATGAAACTTGGCATGGTGTCATGTCATGGCACCAACATGTTGTGGTAAAAAATTGGGCCGATTTGGAAGCTCGTTGTTCTAAGAGGGAACGTGCCACCTTTGAGTGTGAAACGATATACGCTGCCCCCCCTTGAGTTTCTTAACAAAGGCAACATAGAACTACATTAGTGCCCTGTTAAATTTTGGAATTATTCCGGGTTCGTTTGTCGTTTTTTATACATTAATTGAGTTTCTGGTCATTTAATGTGCATAAGTCAAATTTGAACTACAAGCACATGCTCTCGTGCACCAAAGTTGGTTGAAAAACCACATTTGTGTCCTCGGGTGAATTTCTAGGTCCCATGCAAGAAATGAGAATAAAATTAAAACACCTGGGCATCGTGGCTCAGCCGAGAACATTGAGAAACTTGGTTTTAAAATTCTTGTAAATCCAAAACACGTCTGAAAATCATGAAACTTGGCATGGATGTCATGTCATGGTACTACCTTGTTGTGGTAAAAAAATTGGCCGAATAGGAACAGATTTTGGTATAAGTTTCTTGCAAACCGAAGCTTCTCTCAAGAAGGCTCGTGGTTCTGAGAGGGAACGTGCCACCTTTGAGTGCGAAACGATATACGTTGTCCCCCTTGAGTTTATTTACAAAGGCAACATAGAATTACATGAGTGCCCTGTTAAATTTTGGAATTATCCCGGCTTCGTTTGGCCTTATTTACACATTAATTGAGTTTTTGTCATTTAATGTGCATAATTCAAATTTGAACTACAAGCACATGCTCCCATACACCAAAGTTGGTTGAAAAATCACATTTGTGTCCTCGGGTGAATTTCTACTCCCTCCTTCTATCTATATAGGTCCTAATGCGTTTTTCGAGGCTAACTTTGACCAAATGGTAGAGCAATAATATATGACATGCAACTTACACAAAGCATACCTTCAAATTTGTATGTCAAAGGAGCTTCCAATAATATAATTTTCATAGTATACATCTCATATGCTATTAATCTTGTCAATAGTCAAAGGCTGTGTTGAAAAACACATTAGGCCCTATATAGATGGAAGGAGGGAGTAGGTCCCATGCAAAAAATGAGAATAAAATTCAAACATCTGGGCATCGTGGCTCGGTCGAGAACATTGAGAAACTTGGTTTTAAAATCATGAAACTTGGCATGGTGTCATGTCATGGTAGTACCATGCCGTGGTAAAAAAAATTGGCCGAATAGGAACAAATTTTGGTATAAGCTTCTTGCAAATCGGAGCTTCTCTCAAGAAGGCTCGTGGTTCTGGGAGGGAACGTGTCACCTTTGTGTGCATAATTCAAATTTGAAATACAAGCACATGTTCCAGTGCACCAAAGTTGGTTGAAAAATCACATGTGTGTCCTCGGGTAAATTTCTAGGTTCCATGCAAGAAATGGGAATGAAATTCAAAATTCTGGGCGTCGTGGCTAGGTTGGAAACATTGAGAAACTTAGTTTTTTAATTCCTTTAAATCCAAAACACGCATGAAAATAATGAAACTTGGCTTGGTGCCATGACATGGCACCAACATGCTGTGGTAAATTTGCAGTCCAATTTGCGAAGGGGCACACATTAACAATCAACAAAGTCATTTTGGAACAAGTGCTGCCACATTACAATCGGAAACACAAGTATTATCGAAACCGTGGGCATTCAACTTACTAGTACCATTTACGTGCCGCCACGCGTCCCCATTTTTTATTAGCTAGGAGGCGCCGTGCAGGGTAGCTATTTGAGTATGAGAGGCGTGCGATCAGACCCCTGCGCGTGCTTATCGGGAGGAGAACCCTTTGACCTCCATCTGCCGTCCACCTCTCTCCCAAGGTCTCCATTAATGGCGCCCGAGCCTCTGTTTAATGGCGTGGCTATGTCTCACTCGACTGAGATTTAAGAGAAAAAAAGAAAATCTGAAAGCACGGATCTTGATGTAAGATCCGACGGACCTATATAGCATCTACTGCGACTTATAGCAAGACTGATGAATATATAAGGACGATTAATTTTTTTTGATCAAAGAAGGGCTTGCCCCTTCCGATTTTCATTACTGAAAACCACCACAATTCACAAGAAGTTCAGCACAACTCCAGCCTAACACGAAGGAGTAAAAGCTACCAGATTGAAATCGCAACATCCCAAGAGGCCAACAAAGGCCAAACATCCGCGCTAGAACCCAAGATTTCACAACCGATGACACAATCCACATCCTAAACCGATTATTACATCAAAAGAAACCAAGAAACTGACGGAAGCCCAGCAGCAACTAGAAGAACAGCAACGCCAGGGTCGCCACATCAAGAGTTTTCTTCATTCCAGCCTCGCAACATTGATCTTCCACAGAAAGATAAGGACGATTAATTGTCTTACATAATTAGAAAGATAATTAAAAAAGCCACATGCGGCTACGCTTGAAATACACAAGGGCAAAAGAAGAAGGAAGACAAGGATCTGGCTCGCTGATCTCTACTTTCTTGATGCGTTGCTGTAGGCCGCGGGAACTAGTCTCCGCGGCAAGCGGCGATGAGCTCTTTCGTGTCCTCAAGACGCTGCTTGAGAACATCCACGGATTCCTCCACCAGCCTTTGGCGCTCGTTGCGGAGCATGTCATTCTCGTCCATAAGTTTCTTGATGATGATGCCGGTCCTCTTCAACAAGGCACTAGTCTCCTCCTGCTGGTCTGCACTTTGGACGATCTTCTCCCTCAGCAGGTCGTGCTCGGCCCGGAGCCTCTCATTGCCCTCCCTTAGTTGCCGGATGACGCCGGTAGCCTGTTCAAACGAGGCTTTCATGTCGTCCTGCAACCTCGCCCAGCCGGAGATCTGATCCATCTGGCTATGGAAGATTGCATGCATGCGCCTGTAACAGTCGTCGCCTGCCCGCGAGAAATTTTCCCAGGCCGCCGCGGCGCGGCAGGACATCTCTGCTGCATTCGTGGCGCAGCGGGACATCTCTGCTGCTTCCGCGGCGCGGCCGGACTAGTCTGCTGCATCGACGGCGCGGCGGGACCTCCGTGCTGCTTCAGCGGCGCGGCGGGACCTCTGTGCTGCTACATCCGCGCGGCGGGACATGTCGGCTGCTCTCGCAGCGAGGCGGGACATCTCTCGTGCTTCCGCTTCCATGCTCGCCTCTCCCTGGTGGCAATCTCTCGACCCAGAACTCACTCTGGCCATGGCAGACGCAAGGGAAGGATGCTGAATGACTTGTTTGTTTTTGTGGATGAGGAGTTGAGGAGGAATGTGCAGTCATCTTGGCATACTAGTATTTATAACCGAGTACTAATACGCTCCTAAGTGGGAAACCGTTTAGGTTGTGATCGGTGTGAATAGGTTTGCAATTCAATATAGCATGGTACTAATACGCTCCTAAGCGGGAAACCGTTTAGGTTGTGATCGGTGTGAACAGGTTTGCAATTCAATATAGCGTGGAGTAATTTGGAATGTGACGAGACGCAAGCTCAAAATTTATTGACGGTTCTAGTTTCGAAGTGCGGCACTATTCCCGGATGGAGTACTTCTTTTTCTACTCCCTCCTTTCCGGTTTTATAGGGCTTATCTCAAAATTTTGGTTTTTCCATTTTATAAGGCTCAATTTGGTTGTTCCCCAACACATGTTTCGATTCCAAGGTGCATTAAATCATTGCATGCAAGTATTAAGAGAAATTTGACCAATGCATGTACTTTATGCATGCATGCATTGCAATTAATGCATTGATAAACATAATTTTTTGAGAAAAACAAGAGCATTAATTAGGTGATTTTGCAAACTACAAAAAATATTCCACCACTCACCATCTTGGTTGGTGAGATTTTTGAATTAAGTACTATAAACCTGAAAGGACACAGTACTGCTGTGTACGTGCAATAACTGGCACCATCGTATACATATCTTACGGTTAATGGGGCGTTCGACAGGAATAGCCGCGTGGCGAGCTCTCACACACGCGTCTGTTTTTTCTCAAAAAGGAGGATGATGACCCCCGGCCTCTGCATCTGGGAGTCACACACGCATCTGTAGCTACGAATTGTAGTGTTCTCAACCATCCGATTGGCTCTATCATGGATGTACCTATATACTAAAACATGTCTAGATACATCTATATTTTGACAAATGGAAGGCATGTATTGTGGAACGGAGGGAGTGCTTGTCATCAAAATGGATAAAAAGGGATGTATCTAGAACTAAAATACGTCTACATACATCTCCTTTTATCCATTTTGATGACAAGTAGTACTTCTTACCCAAAGGAACTTTATATCCAACAGACACAAAATATCCGTTCGACTGTTGGAAATTACTGATCTGATGTTGAAGTAATTGCTGCATCGCCACCAAAACCCACCATTTCTTAAGCTAAAGTAGACCAAGGTAATCCCTATATTAGCATATTACTAAGGTAAACAGAAGGCACTGTAGAAACATTTAGGACGTGAGCTTGTCAATCTGAATGTGGAGGGACACAAGCTTAGCCCCGGCCAGCAGCTTGGGCGGAACTGTCAAGAAGGTCAGCTCCTGCACGTCAACGTCGCCGGGATCCTTGCTGCTTGTCACCTCCATTTCCACCTTGACGGCGTCGGTCATGCCTTTGGGCTCCCCCGGCGGGCCGTTCGCCCACAGCTTGGCCACGTAGTGCGGCAGTGGGGACGCCTCCGCTCTGATGCAGACGACCGACACGGCTATAGGCGCGCCGATGTCGAGCACGCCGCCGACCAAGAAAAACGCACGGCGGCCCTCCTCCGCGAACAGCAAGAGCCGTGGCTCCGTCAGTGGCACTTGCAGCTAGAGCACCTTGTCGTACTGGATCCTGTGCACGGGCATGGGATCCGCGGTGCTGATGTGGTGGTAGAGCGCCGGCGGCGGGCCTTCGTAGCCGCAGACGGGCACGGGGCATTTGCAGGGCGCGAGCGGACACACGCTCTGGTGATCGGCGAGCTTGTGGTAAGTGACGTAGAGCCCACAGCCTTCGTGCGGGCACTCCACCCTCACCGACGAAAGGACGGAGTCCACCGCCGTGTTCCGCACGTCGAAGCCACCACCGCGCTCGCACTTCTGGCACTGCCGCTGGTTCCCGGGGCGCTCGACGCGACAGTCCGCGTAGGCCAGGTGCCCTCCCTTGCACTGCAGAAATCAATCGAACAACACATCAATCAAGAAACCTGCACCTTGCTCAATCAGCCGAACGGACGAGGTGTATTTAAACCTCATACACTGGAGGCGTCAAGGGGCGGAGGCACAAGGGGCAGTGGAGCACGGTGAGGTCCATCGAGACCTTAGAGAGCTCCATCGTCGGGTCCTGTTCGGGCTGTATGATCTCGCCCTCCTCGTGCACAACCATCTCTCGACTTGGGCTGGGGTATTACAAAGCTTTACCGTCACATATTTTATACTACTTCAAGGTGCATTAAATCAACACATGCAAGTATCAAAAGGAGAGTCACGGCATGCATGCATGTGTTGTAATTAATGCATCGGTAAACGCAAATTATTGAAATATATCGAGTGTAGTGCTTTGATGTGTCGCGTCAACTCGTACATCAATGAGAAGTTTGATTATCCTCTCCCTCGCAGACTTAACTGCACCTGCCTTTGGCTGTATGACAGGTTGGCCACACACCTGTCGGGCCCACCTGTCATACACGCAAAGGCAGGAGCATCCCTCCCTCGCTCATGAGCGTGGTGGCTAGCAAGACTAGGAGAAGCTTTCGCTACACGCTCTCCCTCCCGCACGCGGTGGACATGCAGCAGTTCAATCGGTGTTAGATGGCCAGAAGCGTACTGTAGTACTCCTCCAGTGCAGTAGTACTCCATCATTGTTCGACTTCCCGAAGAGGCGAAGAGCCAAGCGCAGCCCGGACGCTCGTGTGGCAGTTTCATGTGTAGAGTAGTCTAGGATAGCGTGTACCATGCCTGTAAGCTTAAAATCGTTGGGGTCGGCTCCATGCTATGTGGCCGTCTCGAAGTTTTTAAAAAGATATTAAAATAGTCTTCTGGCCCTACCTGATACCCTGGTGATTGTAGTTTGCACGCTCATCTGGTCAAGATAGGAATATATATTTTAATTTGTTTGTTTTTCGAAAAGGGGGGACTCCCCGGCCTCTACATCAGAACGATGCATACGGCCACATATATTTTAATTTGTGGTGGGTAAATGTTAGAGGTTGCAGCAAATATATATTGTACACTGCGGGTCTTTCAGCCAAGTTTAGAGGCAAGCAGGTGGGGCCAGTGCTATGATGTGTCGCGTCAACTCGTACAATGAGGAGAAGCTTGATTTTACTACACACCTTCTCCCTCACCCATGCGCGCGGTTGCTCGCAAACGAGGACATGCTTTTGCTTAGTAGTACTTCTACAACAAGCTATCCGTCCCGCTCGCGGTGGACGGACATGCAGCAGTGGATTCGACACTGTAGAAGCAGTAGTAGTAACATCATTGTTCGTCTTCTCGAAGAGGCGAAGAGCCAAGCGCAAACCGAATGTTGCAGTTGCGAACATTGGAGCACACATATAGCCAGGCTCTTACATGAGACAAAATTGCTATGTGAGCCCACTATTGTACTAGTACGTACAACTACTTGCTAGTATAGCCCTGTAAACCAGAAAGGAGTATTTGCCCTTCTAGAGATTTCAACAAGTGACTAGACTACACCGAGATGGAGTACATATGGAGCAAAATGAGTGAATCTGTACCGTAAATAAATACGTACTAGTTCTATCGTTTTCCTCTCCGAGGTGCACAATATTGAGTATACTAACTAGTCTCTTTTTGACACGCATTTACGTTTTTTTACACAGTACAGACGCAAGCGCTCATATACACGCACATACACTCACCCCTATGAACGCACACACGCACGGCACTATCATCTTGAAATTTACGAATTCACCATAGGCACCTCGTCGTCGACGGGTCCATAGGTGCCTGAATGCCAAGGAGGGAGAGGGTAGCGATTCCCGAGACGTTGAACGGTCAATGATGCATCCTCAATTACATGCAGAGGGAATTAATTGGAGAAGCAGAATAGAGCCAGCATGATGTGAATGCAACACAGTTTGGACTCTCATATAATAAAGGCGCCCCACCACTCCAATCCATCTACTCCCTAGTCTCTACGCAACACTGCTCACTCCAATCCAAGAAAAAGTTACCAGAAGCCACAAGCACCTATGGAGGCGATGGACGCGAGTGGTAGTCGGCTGTGCCAAATCATCCAAGGCGCCGGCCTGCGGCCCCGCACCGCGTAGCGTTTCCAGACGGTGCTGGCGACCACAGGCATCATAGCCCTCGCCGACGCCGGCTTCGCCTCTCGCATGGACGACATGATGGTCAACTCCATCCGCAAGTTCACCGCCGTCAAGAAGCACGCGGACGACCTTGCCGTACTGCTCCAGCCCGCGCGCCCAGGCTCCTCATTGCCTGCCACCCTCATCGGCCTCCATGGTGACAAACTCTTTCAAGCCCTGGTGGCCCTGCAGGTGCTGGAGGTCGCGACGAAGAATGTGCACCTCGAGGCCGCGCTCGCCGCGCAGCGCCTCGCCATGCAAGAAACCGTAGACCTGCACATCCACGTCTACGAGGAAATCGTCTACATAGGCCACTATAAGGCAAGCGAGGACAGAAAGACGTTGGCCTTCTTCCAGCGGCTGGAATCTTTGGACGCCATTGTTCAGAAGCACATCGACCTGACCACGAAACCCGCTGCTACTTAGGCGCCGTTCGGTGGGCCGGCGCCCTGAGTCAAGGAGGTGGACGTCGTCGATGGATGCATCTCTTCTTGCCTCCTGTAACCAGCACTGCATCGCCTCGTGGCCTTAATGTTTTATTAGTATAGTACTCCCTCCGTTCCCAAATATAAGTCTTTCTAAAGATGCCAGCAAGTGACTACTACATACGGAGCAAAATGAGTGAATCTACACTCTAAACTATGTCTACATACATCTATATGCTGTATTCCATTTGAAATAGTATCTAAAAGGGCTTATATTTATGAACGGGGGGAGTATATGGCATTTTTATTCCAGTCGTAACGTTTCCACTGTGAGGTGGGGCCGCAGTTGAGCAAACCCACCCCGACCACCGGGTGTCGGCCGAGTTTAGAATTAGAAGAGAGAAACGAGGATGGAGAGCTAGCTATAGCACGGACGCTGTTGTCAGATGGGACTCGTGTTTATAGAATAGGAGTACTGAGCACTCGTGCCTCTTTTTTTTTGAGGGAAAAATTAGTCGTATGTCTAGTACCACTAGTTGGGTGCGTGCGACCTATAACTGTCATCACTTTAGGTCTCCTTTTCGAACCGCGGCTACGCTTCACAGTACATATTATTTCACGCATTTATCCTCCTATATGTACTCCTAGGCTATTTCCACGTGCTCCCATTCGCCGACATGTGGGGCATAGAGCATCTGGGTCGTAGTGCATGCACGACTCGGAGCATATGCCGGGGTACTATACATTTCAGACCTCACGAATTACATGCAAACCCCCCGCAGAAGAATAAATAAATGAATGAATTACTACATGAAGCCGGATTATTTTCGTGGAAACCGGAGAACGTTCATTAAATTTTGGACATAACATGTTTGTAAAAAATGACCGGACCGAAACCAGTCTAAGGGCCTCTTTGATTTTTCCCGCAAAAAAGGGCCTCTTTGGTTCGCAGGATACTGAAAACACAGGAATGGGGAAAGTATGATGGCGAGGAACCAAGACGTGGAGAACTCTAACTCAGTTAGAGGTTAGAGTTAGATTCTAACCCTGAACTAACTCTAAACCAAAGAGGTGTATGGATGGCAGGGTTAGATTGACAATAAATGCTCTATCTCAATTATTTGACTACTTTGGACCCTATTTCCTGCCGGATTTGGAGGGTGCTTGGATACGTTTTAGTTCCATGACTAAAAGTAGTGGGACTAAAACTTGCTAGCCTCACCCATGCTTGGATCCAAATACTAAAGAGACTAAAATCAAGTTAATGAGCATTTATTATCCTCCAAACCCTCCAATCTAGAACTCGCCTGTGTTAAAGGAGAGGAGTTAAATGAGGAGAGAGAGGACTAATCCACATTTTAGTAGGGGTACCCCTGACTAAATTTTTTTAGTCCAAGACTATTTTTAGCCCCTCTTTAGTCAGGGGTACTTGGAACATTAGCCTCTTAAAGAGACTATTTTTAGTCAGACTAAAATAAGTCCCTTGGATCCAAGCACCCTCTTGGTGTGGCCGGCTCTTCTGTGGCCTCCTCCCGCTCACAATTGACATAAACGAACCATCTATACAAATCAAGCATGCAAAACATGATAATTTTTACTTTGTCCATACAAATGAGATATCCCACTTAAACAGACAAGTCGTCAATCAAGCTTCACAAAATAAAAAAACACTTCATGAAACAAAGAATGAGCTAACTCATCACGGAAGTCATTCACGATAGGGAGGGAGCCCGGAGCCCCTCACGCACCGAGGGAGGAGCTCACCATCGTCGCTCTGGAGGAAGGCTCTGTGGAGCCCAAGCCCCGAGAACCCCTCTGACGCTGGCCCTTGCGAGTTGAGGTCGACACCGGCATGGGTAGCAGGGCCACTTGCCGCCGACTGGGAACTTAATCTTTGGGCCTCTAGAAATAATGCAAGCCTGTAACTAAAATACATAGAAAGGTGAACTGAATCTTTGGGCCTCTAGAAATAATGCAAGCCTGAAACTGAACTACCTAGAAAGGTGAACTGAATCTTTGGGCGTCTAGAAATAATGCAACCGTGAAAGTGAAATACCTAGAAAGGTGAACTGAATCTTTGGGCCTCTAGAAATAATGCAAGCCTGAAATTGAAATACCTAGAAAGGTGAACTGAATCTTTGGGCCTCTAGAAATAATGCAAGCCTGAAATTGAAATACCTAGAAAGGTGACCTGAATCTTTGGGCCTCTAGAAAGATTTATTACCTCCTCAAGCAGCATCAAACAATTCCAGGCATGCACCACAAATCTATACCAAGTTTGATCAGGATCTACTTTTCCAAATCAGAATTAGCGCTAGAGCAAGCAAGATCAATGATATGGCCGTGAGACAGAGAAGGAACGAACAAACTCACCCCTCTCGCGACCTCCCTGTTAGATGCGCCGCCGCCGCGCATGACAGAGGGAGAAAAACGACTGGTGAAGGGGGAGCGGGGCGACCTTCGAAGGCCGGAGGGAGAGGGTGGCCGGAGTAGGGCGGCGGAGGCCGAAAGGAGAGGGCGGCCGGAGGAGAGAGAGGGCGAGCGGCCCTATGGGGAACACAGAGGAGTCGTGCGAGAGGGGGGAACGATTTGGTGCGGGCAGGGGAGATTTTTTTAGTTCTCTTTTAGTGGGCCCGAGGATAACTAACCCAATTAGAACCTCTCCACCGGGCTAGTTTTTTTAGCTGGGTTAGAGCAAACTAGCTCAAACTAACCCCTCTTGTTTCGATAATTTGAGGCTATTTCAACCCAAATTAGGTCTAACTCAGGGATCCAAACAAAGAGGAGTGTTACTGTACGTGCTACAGTGTGGACCGTAGCACATTGTTTTTTATGGCCATATCACCACATTGTTTTCTACTGCTGGTTCACTGGGCTACCGTGGTTCGCACTGCTGGTTCACTGGGTTGCCGTGGTTCGTACTCCTCAGACCTGAGTAGTACTCTAGTATAGTACTAGTATATACCGCATCATTCTTTGCTCCTTCTTACTACTCCGACATGTGGGAGAGCCAGCATCCGGGTCGACGTGTCATGCACCAGATTAGAGCGCGGAACGGAAGGGGGGCATCACCCCGGTCGGAGCGCCAGTAATTCATGACTATAGTGAGTGGTCATATCACAAGTCTTTCAAGCAGTAACGCGTCGTCAAATCGCACAACCCCACTCGCTCACCCTCCTCGCCTCTCTGTCAAACCGCCTACCCGGAAACTGCCGCGCATACTGCCCGGGAAAAGCCCCACCCTCAAGTTTTAACTACGCGAAAATAGTTCGAGCTTGTTCGTTCTATATAAATATAGTACTTAATTACCGTATGTTTATTCACCCGTGGGGTTGTTCAGTGAATGGAGGGGTGGGGAGCACAAGTGAACAATACTGTAGTACTACTAGTAGTAAGTAGGAGTCGTACAGTAGTCACCTTAAATAGAGAGTTTCTTTTCTTTAATGCCACGTACACAAATTGAAACGCTTGTTGTGGAGAGAAAAAAGATAATCACTCCACTATATATGGACGCAGGGGCCTGAGCGCTTGCTTTACTAGGGTTGCTCTCTTCATTCTCTCATCCTCTCCAGATATAAACAAGACAGCGGTAGCGACATTTTCTCTCTGCTCACCGCTGGTCACAGATTCGGCCGGATCCCTTCGGCCGGTGTGTGTAGAGGACTAAAAGGTGCATCGTTCACGCGGTCATCGCCGCCGAGGGAGGAAACCCATAGCTGCCGGAGGGGCCCGATCCTCTGCCCGTGTCGTTCTCTCCGACACAGCGCCGGCTCGGGAGGTCCTCCGACCCTTCTTCCTCCCTGTCGTATTGTCCGCAGATCTGACCTGCCGCCGCCGACATCCCGGCGACCCTCAGGTATAAGTTCTTCGAAAGCGGCCTTGCTCTACTGCCCCAGCTCCCCATGTGTCTGCATGTGCATCTTTTTCTACTCCCATCAGCTCTTCCAAAGCCACCTAAATTTTTAGTATTATTAGAGGTAAAGCTACTTCATGCATTCGAATCTAGCGCTTTGTTCAAACAACGAAGAAAGGGGGGAAAGTTGTAGCATGAATCTAGGACTTGATTCAAAGAGGAAATAATATGGTGAAAGTAGTAGAGACCGGATACCCAACCGGTCTCTTGGTTGAAAAGGGAAATAATGGGAAAACGCAGTACAAACTGGATAAGGAACAGATCTATTATTGGTTGAAAAAAGGATAGAAAGTGGCGGCTGGTGGACAAGTCAACAGAGTATGTCCAGGATTAGATTTGCTGCCATC
This sequence comes from Triticum aestivum, assembly GCF_018294505.1. NCBI lineage: Eukaryota > Viridiplantae > Streptophyta > Magnoliopsida > Poales > Poaceae > Triticum > Triticum aestivum. The sequence continues at coordinate 36,585,528 of NC_057811.1, read as the reverse complement.
ACATAGTAAAAGGTCTCCAGGATTAGATTTGCTGCCCTCACATAGTAAAAGGTCTCAGGATTAGATTTGCTGCCCTCACATAGTAAAAGGTCTCAGGATTAGATTTGCTGCCCTCACATAGTAAAAGGTCTCCAGGATTAGATTTGCTGCCCTCACATAGTAAAAGGTCTCCAGGATTAGATTTGCTGCCCTCACATAGTACAAGGTCTCCAGGATTAGGTTTGCTGCCCTCACATAGCATGAACAAACTCGGCATCACCACTTTATGCCTCCTTGTAGGTACATTGTGCTGATGCGTCCACTATCGCATGTCCTTATACCAACCTTTTGCTGTTGTTAATGTAAGGGCGCATGTAAAATGAAGCGATCACACTGTTACCTTAGGGACATGTCTAACCAGTGTTATTGTTAATCTAATGCCTCCAGTGATAAGATGCAATTAAACTGTGTTACAAATGGCACTCCTGCTGTTTTCCCCAGTATGATAAGTAAGTTGCTCCTTTACGCTGCTGAGTGTCCTGGTGTCCCCACGGTCCCATGCCCTTAAACCAACTCTTTAGCTGCTGTTGATTTACTGTGTCTGGTAAACAAGCAATGCCACCATTAAAGTAATCCCATATTTGAGGAATCTCATTGTTGATCGTAAGGCTTCTGGTAACATGAAGCATTGCTGACGTTTTAAAATTTCTACTGTCCTTGCGTGATTGCCATGAACACAATTAAGATGCTTCTTTTCATTTTGTATATGTTTCATATATTCTTATTGACTAGCAATTGTTTACTTTCTATCTTTTTGTGCAGATAGGGAAATCCATTTCACCTTGTTGCTATTGTGACCTTTTGGTGAACTGCACAAAACACTTTTTTGGAATGAGTGTCTTATGCAGTTCAACTAAAATGTTACATGGGCAACATCTCTCAATTTTGGTGGAACTGCACAAAATGGTGATTGGAGTTTCCAAAATCTCCATCAAATTCTGCTGGTAATCTCGTGCAACATTTTATTAGCCTTTGCAAGATGAGCCATAGCTAAATGATGCAATCTTTGCTTCATTTCAGGCGAACTGCAGAAAAAGTGGCATGAATTGAATCATCGAGTGGAGCTGCAGGTTGACTTCCACTAGTGCCACTATTATAGTAATCATGCTCTTTATTATCTGCACTGTGTAAACAGGAATACTCAACTACAGATGTTGTGACGGTCAAGAGCATTCTTCAAGTTCTTCAATTGTATGACATGGCTAGCCAAGATGGATTTAATCCCGATATTCACTTTATCAAAAGGCTCTAATGGGTTGGTTCTGAATCTTGCAAGATGGGAATCAGTGAGATGTGTAGGCATCTTTGTTGTACTTATTATTTGAATCTTATTTGTTGGTTCTGAATCTTGCAAGCTGGGAATCAATGAGATGTGTAGGCATCTTTTTTGTACTTATTATTTGGATCTTATTTGTTGGTTCTGAATCTTGCAAGTTGGGAATCAATGAGATGTGTAGGCATCTTTGTTGTACTTATTATTTGGATCTTATTTGTTGGTTCTGAATCTTGCAAGCTGGGAAACACGACATGATGATGCAGAGGACAACAACCATAACAAACAGTTCAAACTTGGTAGTATTATCTTTGTGGATGTGCGACAAATGTGTTGATCGTGAGCTTCCTGAGAATAATAATTCTAATTGTTGTGCATGTTGATCCTGTGGCACTGATAGAACGAGCGAATGCATTGCTTGTTTTAAGTATAAATTTCTATTAAAGCTAATTAAATTTAAGTAAAGTGACCACTAACTCCTGTTATTACAGTACCAATACAGACCCGCTCGTGAACCGATGTGTGGCCGAGAGTGCATCTTCTGCCGGGCGTGCAGCGGACGAGGGAGGGGTAGTAATTGTTGTCGCCTGTACACACTCAGCTTACTGTTGAATCCAGTTCCCGAAGAGCTGAAAAACGAACTGCTGCCGCCGCCTACACACTCGTTCACTCGAAGAGACTCCAATGGCGATCCGAGGGGTGAGCCTGCTGGATATGGACTTCAGCAAGGAGTTCCCCTTTGAGTTTGCCGTTCAGTCCTATGGCTGCACCAAGTTGAATGTGATCTACACCAACGATACGGACTCCGTGAAGCTCTGCCTCGCCTCAGTCCTATGGCTGCACCAGGTTCTGGAGCATTCGCCCGCTTCATCGGCAGCGCCGACTGCACCTTCGCTACGGTGAAGAGAAGGAAGAATGCAACGATTCGGCCATCTGGTGCAACAAGCTCGTCGACATCCAGAAGCCATACAAGATCATCAGCAACGGGCAGGAGAAGGACTCCGTGGTTGACCTCGGTGAGACCATCATCGACCCCTGATACGCCAACATGAAAGAAGACGAACTGAACATGTGGGAGGTACCTCTGAATCTAGCCTACATAACCTACGCGGCCAAGGACGCATACGCATGCTACGACATGTACAGGCAGATCTTGGACATGAGGGCGTGTCTGCTTCCCGTAACCGACGAGTACACGGACAGCCGCAACGTCATTATCAAGCGTGCCAGGAAGGTCTAGATGTTGTACTTTATCTGTTTATAAGCACCTTTATCATCTGAGTGTTTCATGCATTAGCTTATGTGTCATAATTATCTGTTTTGTCCGAAATATTTCTTTTAAGAACCCATTAACCTGATTGCTTTTTTTAGTGGCTATTTGCTTATGTATGTAAACTAGTTCACTTGTCCGTAAAAAAAACTAGTTCACTCGGCTGCGTGCTTTGAATCTCCTTCCTCCCAACATATTCCCCTCCTCAGGTGGACCCAGCAGGTCTCTGAATTTTCTCCCACTTTCTTTTTCGATGTAAACTGAGTTTTCTCCCAATACTTTCCCCTAGAACCAACTCAACTGTCCCACGTCTAGCCTAAAAAATAATAATACCCCACGTACTATTAACTCATCAAATTAAAATGATATTTTATTTCGTAAGTTGAAAGTTCTTACAAAATAATAATAATAATTGTTTATATATAACTTAGCAAGTTAACTCCTAGTGATTGCGTACATAAGCTTGCAAAGATTTTACTGATGTGCAATCATGTGTCTATGTTTTTATAACATTTCTCTGTCTAGCCCAACATGATATTTTCACCCAACCCAGCAAGTCCGCGGATTTCGAGAAAAATGCAAATGGGATTTAAAGGGGCTGCATAGATGCTACATCATTGTTTCACCCAGCCCACCAAATGGACTAAAAAAACAAATGGACTGGCTGACATGTGGGCCAGTAGGTCGAAGCCTAAGAAGGCGTTGGATTTACATCCAACGGCCGGCATTCTTCTTCAATCTCTCGTCTTCTTCCCCCAACGCTGCCAGAACCGCCTGCTCCAGCCTTCGGCGTCCAGCGGTGTTGTTTTGCGCTCCTCAGCGAAACGCTGCCCCGCCGACGGCCAGGCCATCCCTCCACTCCGCACCTCCTGTTATTCTCTGCCGAGTGTAGGCCCACCCCGCACCCGAACCAGTCAAGTTTCCCACTCCTCTCCGTCTGCGACTCCACTGCCGCGTCTTCCCCATCTCCGGGTCGTTCCAGTCAGGGGCCTCGCCATCGTCCACCACCTCGGTGCGCTCGGCGCGGCATGCACTACAAAAAAAAGACACATCCGTGACATTTTGGGCCGAACGAATTTTTTTTCTGTCATACATATGACACTTCTATGACGATAATTGTGACAAAACCCGGTATCATCATAGATGTGGTGGGCTCCTACTTCTATGACAAAAAATCATGACAGAAAATGGGCTTTTCGTCCTGGGCGGGCCGGAGACGCAGCTGCATGACATTCTTTGGGCCGTCCATGACGGAAAAAAACCGTGGTAGAAGCGAGGGGAGGAAAATTTCGGGGAGTTCCCGGTTACGGTGGGAGGTCGGGGGCCGAGCGATGCGCGTTTCTCTCGTACACGTACGCGCGTGTGTGCGAGGCGTTGGCTCTAACTGAACCCGAGCGAGGCGTTGGGCTCTAACTGAACCCGAGCGATTGCACTGCAGGCTACACGTTACTGAACCCGAGCGATCAATCGATGGCTGTTAACTGAACCCGATCGAGCGATTCCTTCGCTACTGCTGCTAACTGAAGCCGATCGATGCTGCCTTTGGATGAACAGTGAGCGTTGCTAGGGGGTTTGGATGAACAGTTCCCGGTGGGGGTGGATGAACAGGACCCCGTGGTGTTGCCTCTGGATGAACAGGACCCCGATCGATCGAGCCGGTTGGGGCTGGATGAACAGGACCCCGTGGAGGGCAGGATGAACAGGACCACCCCGTGGAGTGCAGAATGAACAGTAGACGGTGGAGGGTTGGATGAATAGTAGCCCGTGGAGGGGTGGTTGAATAGGAGCCCGTGGAGAGGGCTGGTTGAACAGTAGCCGGTGGAGAAGTGCGTGGTGGAGGCTGGATGAACAGGAGCCCGTGGATGAACAGTCGCAGGTGGAGGCTGGAGGAGGTCGACGGTGGATGAACAGTAGCCCGTGGAGGCTGTAGGGGGTCGACGGTGGACATGAACAATATCCCGCGGAGTCCCGTTTTGCGGCACGCCACACCCCTCCCGATGAACAGGACCCCCGTTTCGACCGTAGCGCTCCAAAACAAGTCCGTTTCCTCCGTTTTGCGGTACGCCACACCCCTCCCGATCAACAGGACCCCCGTTTCGACCGTAGGAGGTCCGTTTCCTCCGTTTTGTGGTACGCCAGACCCCTCGCGATGAACATGATCCCGTTTCAAACGTGGCCGGTCGAACACAAGGTCGTTTCCTTTGTTCTACAGTACACCACTCCTCGTTTCCATCGGCTGTTCCGTCCAAGCCCTCCCGATGAACACGATGACACATTCCGTCCCGACCCAGCCGGTTGGCTCCCATGCGTTCCGTTGCCTCCCGATGAACACGACGCATTCCGTTGCCTCCCCATGAACACGACGCATTCCATTGCCTACCCATGAACACGACGACGACGCTGTTTCTCCGTTCCGACCCAGCCATGTACACGAGCCCTGGCCATACGTATGCGCGAGTAGGCGTTCGAGACCCCGCCCGTATGTACACATACGTGGCCGTATTTTCTTTCTTGCACCCTGGCCGCTGTACGTACGTGTACATGCTACGTGCGCGCCTCTACTACGACACGTACGTGCCTCTACTACGACACGTGCGCGCCTCTACATCCACCAGTATATATGTACGTACACGTTCGCGACCAGAATGACAACGCTACGTACCCTTCGACCAGGTGGGTCCCGACTGTCAGGCACTTCCTTGCCTGCAAAGATGTAGCTGGTGGGTCCCAGCAGTCAGGGGAGGCGCGACGTTTGACGACATTAAGTGAAGTTACATCCACGCGCCGGCATGGCATGCGAACAGGCAGAAGCTATACTGTCAGGCCTACGATATGGGTCTAGTAGACATGACATCTAGTGGGTCCCGCATAGTTCTCGAGAACTCTTTGGGGGCTTGCAGCCGTTTATCCACCGGGCAAGCCAGCAACCCCACGCCGTTCGCACGCCCTACTCGTCCCCGTCTTCTACCTTACAACAGTTCGCTCCCAGTCGTCCCATCCTTTCACATTAGTTCGCTCCCAGTTTTTTGTGTGGGGTACAGCAGTTCAACTTCTTCTAACCCTCCAAAATCCATGGCCTCCCAAATCTCCATGGTCGCCGCTGAGTACCAGGTTATAGCCATCACTGGCGATCAGTTCATCGTCATCTACACACGTGGATCCGAGACGGTGAAAGCATGGCTTGCTCGCTTCCTACGCATGTTCAACAGTTCAACGAATGAGTGGGTCGCTGGGCTAGATGTTGAGTACACCACAGTCCTGGGACGAGAGAAGGATCTAAAGGATGAAGAGAGGAAGAAGCCCGCCGTGATCCAGGTTTGCGTACATAATGTTTGCTTGGTCTACCACATATGCCATGCCGACGTTGAGTGCCAGGATTTTAAGAACTTCCTCAAGGTCAAAAGAGTGAAATTCGTTACTGTAGGCTTTAAGAACGACAGGGATGTCCTGCGTCGGATAGGTCTCGTTGTAGGCCAGCCCTTCGATCTCCAGAAGGCAAGCCTGGTGTCCTCCTCTCAACCTTCAATGCTGACCCTGGCAGCAGCCATGATTGATCCTTCTTACGCTAAACTGAAGAAACCTCATCACAAGCTTCATCATGCATGGGAGTCGAAGACATTAGATGAAGATCACATCCTGTACGCAGCAATGGATGCCTACCCTTGTTTAAATATCTACAAGGGTTGGATGAAGAAGCAGAGCCCAGTGTCCGGTTCAAGCAAAGAAGCGTCGGCGAAGAGGAAGAGGAAGAGGGACGAGGACGAAGTCGAGGACGTGGACTCGGGCTCTGAGTAGGGGGCAGTGCCGTCGCTCATGCTGGTTCTACTGCAGTGTCAAGCGGACTAGTTGCTTAGTTTATTTTCAAGGGTGTGTTGTGCTGAGGCCCCAGCAAAACTATGTTTATGTTCTTTCTCGTTATTTGAACTCTTTAGTACGTACAGTAGTACTAGTACTATGTCTTACTACTATTCTTCTTGCAGTTGGTACTACTGCTCGTATCTTCGTGTTCTTACTGTACTTAATACGTTCGTACTAGTAGTATAATTTGGGTCAGTCGATTTGTGAAAGAAGTTCGACGGAGCGAAGGAAGAAGACGGCAGAAGAGGTGGAAGAAGCCCTTCTAGCCATCCATGTTGCATCAAACGGCTCACATGAGTCCACTGACCCAAATTTCTCCTTCAGATTGCAGGATCCACGTGGCATTCAAGGTCTCGAAGGTAGATTCCGCTTCCGCACCTGGTTTGCGGGCTCGACGCGCATGCGACCGGCTTCCGCCGCGACAGCCACCATGCGCACCTCCTCCACGCTGGCGGAGACGACAATGACACGCTAGTTCCTCCTCGCCAGCGTGCTGGAGCACGCGCTTGTCCTCCTCTTCGTACGCTGCGTGCATAGACGCGGCTCCACCAGCTGCTCGCGTGCTTGGTAGCACGGCGGCATCGCGAGGAGGGACTGCAGACGACGTGAGCGGGCGAGCCTTCGGCTTCATGGCACAGGGATGGCGGTGACATGGCGGTGATGCGCAAGAAATTGTTGGCAGGAGCAGGCGGGCGCCGGCATGCGCAACGGCGGCGGCGGCATATTGATGAGTGCGCGTGTGGGAGCTTACTTTAGTTTTATATATAAGGTTGGTCAAACTTAAAAGAAAACCGTACTAGTACACATAAACATTAGACTTAGGTAGCGCTTTTATTAGTTAGTACCACAACCACGATACGGAATCCTGTGCAGGCACGTGAACCGCGGCCGCGTGGTCGATCGAACGGTGCGTCATCGTATCGCGCTCGAAGGACATCCACCGAACCTTTTTGTGTGTGTGAAAACAATCCTCGAATATTACTCAACTTTTTTTTCCTGTGAAAGTTCTTGATGCTGCAATATTTCCATATATTTGAATTTAGCTCCAGTTCATGTTTATTTGGATTTAGACGTTTTAGGTGCGCCCTAGTTTTTTTTAATACTGATTTTGTGTGTGTGACTGAGAGAGAACGTGTGTATGTGTCCATATGTGTGTTGTGGCGGAAGGGCAATGTGGAGACGGTGTGCGTGTGATACAGACATAGAGAGGTGTGAATGTGCAAAAATGATCATGCATGAGTGAGACATAGACAGATGCCGATACGTTGTGTATACATGAGAGAACAGTCTTCTAGTTTACTTTGTGTGTGTGTGTGTATGTGAGTTTGAGCATGTTGTGAAGTACTATAGACCTTGTATACATCTTGGGATTCGACAATGATTGTAACTATTGAATTGTATAGACCATTACATTCGAAGTCAATAGCCTAATATATTTATTTCACAATTTCAACAAATGATTAGTTCACTACAAACTAAGAAAACAAATGTGTACTCCCTCCGTTTTTATTTAAGTCCGCGTATTAGCATTGGTCAAAGTCAAGTTTTGTAAACTTTCAGAAAGCTTATAACAAAAAATATTAACATATACAATAACAAATAAATACCATTAGATTCATTATTGAATGTACTTTCACATCATACATATTTGTTATGGTAAATGTTTATATTTTTCTATAAACTTGGTCAAACTTTAGGAAGTTTGACTTCAGTCGAACCTAATATGCAGAGTTTACTACTACTACTCGCTAGTTGCTTAGCCGAATCTCTCAACACGCCACACGAGGAGTCCAGTGTCACAAAATTTTGAGGTCGGCGGGAAAATCTCCCGCGACCCTGATTCGAGTAGTGGGAAGTTACCATCATAGCCTTCGGAACAGGCCTACGGATGATGCTTGGTAGGGGGCTGTTTTCGTAACTTCAGGTTCACCCTACCTAGCCAACCCCACCCCGGCACCCAGAGTAGTACACCTGAATACTCCCCATTTTCTATCCCCACCGCAAAATAGACTTCTCCACGGCACCGCAGCCTTCGTGCTCCTCCCCTTTACATCGGTGCACTCGTCCACCGCACCGCATCTACCTCATCGACGACCTCGTACGCCGCACTGGAGCCGGTCCACCGTCGTCATCGTACACGGAGCCTCTTCCCCGGCATCGTCTTCCACGGTCTCGGATCTGCTTCCCGAAAGCCGATGCCAAGCGCAGAAGTACCACCGTCGTGGACAATGAACTGACTCCCGTTGCCGACCATGACTCACAGAGGCCGCCGCGACCATCGTTCTCCTCCTCGATTGGTAATGTGTGTATTGAATCACTTAGCAGTACATGTGCAGTTCCAATTTTGTTCATACCTACCCTTCAAATTTCCTGGGTGCTATTGTTCCCGTAAAAGTAATTGGTTATAGCCTCCATTGTCGAACAGAATATCAGCTTGTAATTGTGCGTCGCTCCTGTATCGCGGTGCTTGGGTAGGTTTTTCATCTGCAACCAGTAGTGTGGCCAATGATGGAAAGGTTTTTAGAACTAGCAAGATGCCCATGCGTTGCGCGCATCAAGATTCATTTGTATGAGTAGTTTATCTTGTGGGAGAAAAGGATGAACGAGGGAAGGCCTTATTTGCAAATCTAGAGAGGGTATGGGTATCTTTTTGCAAAATTCCCATTTGTTTCCTTCCTATCTGTCAGATATAAATCAGACGGCCTATATTGCAAGAAAAAAAAGTATAGAGAAAAAAGTAGACAGTAAAGGAAGTAGAGATAAATATTAAATATTAAATATAAAATAAATATAACAGTAGAGAAGAGAGTAGAGATAGCAGAGACGTCGGGAAAGGATCGCGCACGCGCGGGAAAAAGCGTCCGGGCGTGCGCTAGTTTTGGCGCGCGGCGTCCGGCGCGCTTTATAAAATCCAACGCCCTCCCACCGCTTTGTGCCTTGCCACCGCTCTCTCCCCGCTCTATGCCTCGCCACCGCTCTCTCCCCGCTCTTTTTCGCCTCACCGCCGCCGCGCCACCATGCCGCCGCGTCGCCGGGAAACTTGGGGATACCGCGGCGTCCGCGCGTGCCCCTCCGGCGGCTTCTCTGCCGAGATCCGATTCCGCGGGATACGCCTCGGCCTCGGCAATTTCTACACCGCCACCGAGGCCGCCCGCGCGTACGACGCGACGGTGTGGCTCTCCGGTGGCCTCATAGAACATTGAACTTCCCCAACGTGCCGACGGCTTAGCACCGATGAGGATCTTCGCGACAACCGGAGGCGGGAGCACCGTCTCGGCATCACCGAGATGGACGAGGAAGCCATGGCGCTGTGGCGCCAACACTTCCCGCAGGACATCATCAAAGAGCGCGGGTTCTACGCGCAAAGGAGGGCGGAGAGGGATAAGAGGAGGGCGGAGCAAGCCGCCTATCGCGAGGACAAGCGTAGGCGAAAAGCGGACGCTCAATTCAACATGAGGCTAGGAGCAGCGTCGCCCTGGGAATCCGACGATGATCGGTATCTTCGCGCCTACAGTCAGACGTCGGAGGAGGACATCACCGAGGAGGAGTCGGACGACGAGGAGTATTTGAATTATCTTTTTTTATCTATCTATGCTGAGAACTATCCTCTACTCTCTAGTATCTACTTCTCGATCTCAGCACTGTAAACGCTTTTTTAAAGCGCCGCGCGTTGCGATTCTGTTGGAGATGCTCTAACATGGCAGACGAGTGCTTTAATGTTGCCCACAAGATGCGCGAGTATTACTAGTAGTATATTTTTCTTGCCATGTTGAGATTTTAAAACCACGAGTGCGAACATGCAGAGGAGCAATGAAGACAAAACACGGGATATTCGGGACATCTTCAAGGAGCGTGGCAAGTTAAAGAGGAGCTGCACCGAACCTGTAAAACGAGCTTTGGTAAGTAACACCCTTTCAATTACTTTCGTGTAGCCTCGTGTTCTTCGATGTGTATATGTTGTAGTTTCTGTTTCTCTTAAGCGTGGTGTTCTTCGATGTGTAATAAGAAGAGTCTTAATCGTCCTAATGCTTTTGTTTTTAGCTTGATGTAGGAAGTGGGTGTTCTCACCTTGTAGTCTATTTTTATTTTTTATTTTCCTTTTGAATTCACTTTTCCGAGTTCTGTTTATCTGGCTTCTATTAAATGGATCTAGGTTGCTTTGAGTATTGATCTAAAAAAGAAGTAACTTCATGTCAGGATGCAGTTCTTGCGAGGAGGGAAGTATGGTCAACCTCGAGATCATGTTTCCAAAATGAGGCTGGATTACACACAAGGTGCCAGTTCCCTAATGATGCTGGATTAGACACAAGGTGCAAATTCCCAGATGATGCTGGATTACACACAAGCCAGGTGGAGTCGTCAGCTGTTCGTGTCCTCGTGGCATTAGTGAAGGCTGAAAGAAAGCGTGCAGCAGCCCTTGAGAATGTAGCTGAGTTCCTGAAGAAGCGAAAAGAGCAATCATATGCTCTCTTCACCCAAGCCAAAGAAGAGATGGAAGAAGCCAGAAATAAGCTAGCAGAGGCAGAGCAGGCTAGGTGTCTCCTGCTATCTAAAACTGTTGTCAATACAAAATTTCCTTCATAATAGCTAGGTTCAAATGTTTATCCAGTCAGCATGCCTGTTGTGATGTCCGTGCATCTACTGATGTGGCACAAAATGTTTTTTTCGGGTCATGTAATAACAGCAATTACTTTCCAAACAATAATAGACGAAGCATTGGACATGGTATAGTTCACGCGCAAGCCCGACATTCCAAGTTCAACTTCCACATCAAACTCATGTTCACAGATATCTGGACATTCATACATAATGTCCACAACCATGATTCACTTCAAAGCCAAAAAAATGTGAGGAGAGTTATAAATAAAGAAAATCCTCTACTAGTTCCTGCTACCAGTGCGAGCACAACAAGTCAAGACCATGCGTAAATTAATTATATTTTAGTCATTTTTTGTGTTCAAAAATGCCCGCCGGCTCGCGGAAGGACGTGTTGCCGGCACACGCGCGGATTCAATGAAGGCAGGCGGGGCAGTCTTAAGCTGGTTGCACGCGGCGAGGAGGCGTGCTCAGCCGGGCCTACAGCGAGTGCGGCCCTCTTGGCCGGCGCGCCGGTTCAATGCCTGCGCTATGAGAGGTCACGTCCGTGTCAGAGCAATCACTCCCTCCAGTCCTTTTTTGTTTGGGTATAACAAAATCTCGTTTTCCATTCACATTTTACAAGTAAAATTCGTGGACAAACTTTGACCCAAAGTACGATGGGGACTAGTAAACTAGAATGGAGGTAGTAGTTTTTTTAATCAAAGAAGGGTTTCCCCTTCCGATTTTCATTACTGAAAACCAGCATCTAAATCTAAACCATAGTATTTGCCCTAGAACTACCAGGTTCAACTTCTCGCAACATAAACCCATACAACCTCCATCGCAAAAAAAACCATACAACCATACGCCAAGGAGATACGTAGTACTATGAATTGCATTTTCGCTCCATACCAATCGTTCTAAAAACTACTTACTACTTATAACGCGCCATTGAAAATCAGAACTCTTAACCTCGCTAAAAAACGATATTTTAAACGTGGCTACTCGATCTGTGGCAACTGGCGAGCCACCGCGCTCCAAGTCGTTCACCTGTGGTCCCGACCATCAACTCCTACAGATCGAATTATCACGCGAGCTGACTATTCCTACAAAGGTGCTCCACCATGTACCTGGTACCCGCGAATGCAGCAATCGTGCACTTAGGGTTTTAGGGTTTATTTGTTAACGTCGCCTTTATGTAACACTCATGTGTGCGAGACAGCGAGAGGCCGACTGCGTGCGTGCACCTCTTCTCTTCATATATGTACTCCACCGTTTGTCTGGTGTCCAAAAAATTATAATAACTACTAGCAATGTGCCAATGCGTTGCCACACGATCAAAGTAGATTAATACATATTCACCGATTTGATAGAAAAAAAGTCTAGTTTTGAAATACGTATATCACTAAAAATATGTTATGTTTCACTCAAAATTTATTCCTTTGGCGGTTTTGATGAGATAAGGGAGGAATGTTGTTGGTTTCAAGATTCGAGAAGTGGTATATGTCTAATTTCTACTCTTACTAGCAAGATGCCCGTGCGTTGCACGGAACATCAAGATCTTGTGGGATAAAAGGATGAACGAGGGAAGGCCTTATCTGCAAATGTGGTGAAGAGTGCGGGTAAATTGCCATATTTTCCTTCCTATCAGTCAAATATAAATCGGACGACCTACATTGCAGGATGGCGGGCCCACCATCATCACCAACTCTATTTTTATCCCTACTCTTATAAAAAGCATTGTCGGTGATGATCATGTGCCTGCCATCCTGCAATATAGGTGTCCGATCTATATCTGACGGATAGGATGGAAACTATGGCAATTTTGCAAAAAGATACCCACACCCCTCTCCACATTTGCCAATAAGGCCTTCCCTCGTTCATCCTTTCCCCCACAAGATAAACTACTCATACAAATGCATCTTGATGTTTCGTGCAACGCATGGGCATCTTGCTAGTTGTTGCAAAAAGCCCATGTGTGTGTGAGAGAGAGGGAGAGTGGAGGAGGACGGAGTGCATGTGTGACAAAGACACAAGGAGTGTGTGTGCGATAGGTATCAGCTTAAGGAGGCGATAGTGTGTGTGTGCACGATCGAGAGGGCGTGTCTCAAGAAGGGAAGAAAAATCTACATAGATACAAGGAGCGGGAGAGAGACATGTATGCGATGGTGGAAGCACGAGTGTGCGGGTGTATAAACCTATCTAGAGGCTAGCTAGTCGATAAATGTTTGTGAGGGAAATACGAGTTGGGGTGCGAAAGCGAGAGTCTTGTGTGTGTGAGAGAGAGAGACGGTAGTCGGGAAGGGGAGTGGAAGCAGGAGTTGTGTGTGTGTGTCTGTGTGAGAGAGAGAGGAGACGGTAGTTGGGGTTGTCTGATCGGTAAACAAATGAATAATGTCAGTCTGGGATGGAGACGAAAAGGAGACCGCAACAAATGTTGTGTCTACAGGAGAGAGAGAGTAATTTTAGTGGTATGAGTCATATGTAGAGACATATAGGGTGTGTGAGAGAATCCCATAGAGAGAAAGACAAAGTGAAAGATGATTGGAGACTGTGTGTGTGGCGGTGAGAAAGAAAGCTTAGGTACCGAGTGATACCAGAGAACAGTAGAGACGTGAGAGATAATGAAAACCGTGTAATGTATAATGATAGGGAGAGTGTGACACTTCTCAAGGGAGACGTCGAGAGACCATGTTTGCGAGGATAGGAGAAACATGAAGTAAGCGTGCGGGTGAGCTGGAGAAAAGAGAGTGATAGCTACCTGAAGGAGCATGCATGCGAGAGAGATGGGCGTGAAAGGAGTGAACAAAAAAGGGATTCAAATATTTGAATTCGAGATGATGGTACATGTAATCCATACTCGAACCAAAATTGATCTATCAAACATGCATACTCATATGAATTCACGCACATCTATGTTAATTAATATGTAGATATTACTGATCCATACATTTTAGTAGAACATAATTTGGTTAAATTTTTTCGAATTCAACCTTAAGATTTCGAGATCGTTGTATTTGTAAATCATATTATACATATAAAGGAGCAGAATTCTTTGTTGTGCTTTTGAAAGTATATATAAAAAAATGAGGTATATAGAATGTAATTCCAATTGAAAATGGATCCCGCCCGGAAAAAATAGAATACAAACGGGATTCGAATTGAGTTGGCACGGTAAACGTGCACTCTGCAAAATTTGAACGAAGCGGGGTAAGTCGCAGTAACCGCCTGAAACCAAAATCTGCGAGATGGAAATCACTACTGCCTATCCCTGCCACGCAAAGCCTATCTGCTGGATTTCTATAGGTTTCAATAGGGGTAGGTTTGTAATTTCACCCAAACATGACATAACCGCCTCTCACCCGGATTCATACACAGTGGGCACCAAGACACAGTGTGTCCTCGGCCGAAATCGACTCCCTCCCCGATTCATATTCATACACGGTGGGCGCCAAAAACAAACTCTCGTCGGCAAATATTCGGTGTATGCGAGATTACCGTCCTATCCCCAACCGACTAATGTTGCTGTGATGTAGTAGAAATTTGAAACGGGGGCTAAGTTTGTAAATTTCCTCGCATTTGAGACAAGCGCGCCCTGAATACATGGTTCCCCCTTCCTCTCTACCTCCCTTTTCCCCATTCGTACTCCGTGGGCGCCAAAACACCCTCTCCACCCCACCCTCCTCCGTCCGCCGCCGTCTGCCACCCCATCCACCGCCGTCCTCCTCCACCATGCCAGAGTTGATACCCCGACGCCACCGTCCATTACAAGAGATCGACCTCTCTCATCCACGGCTTCGGACCGGGATCCTTGCATCCCGTCCTCTCGCTTCATCCCCGCCGTCGTCCGCCTTGCCGGCGCCGCTCCTACGACCGTCTCGTCCACCGCGCCCCGTGGCCACCGTCTACCCTCCTAGATCTGCTTCCACGCCGCCGACAGCCATCGCTACTGCAGCACCGTCAAATTCTCAGCAGATGCGTACACGGCACCGCACCAGAGGCGGTACTCTTTCATATCTGCTCAACTTATTTATCGCAGCAAGAAAATAGATCGCCACTGCTTTACTCTGATTTCTTGTCTTGGTTGCGAAGTTGCCTTTGTCCGGCTTGCACCTTCAGATCCGCCATGGCATGCTCAACACTATACTCCCAATGCTTATGGTTTTCCCCATTTATATTCCACACTAGTTAAATCACAGTAGACTAAATTTCAAAATTGGGTCAATCGATTTTTCAGAGCTCGCCGGAGTTCACCGGTGCGATCGAAGGGTCTCGGGTGGTTGTGGGGCCTCGCCGAACGAAGAAAACTCGACGCGGGCGGGGGTTGGGGCGGGGTTGGGGGTGGGGGTGGCGGAGGAACACAGGCGGTGGGGGCCGGTGGTCCGGCCGGCGGCCCGTGCGGTGTTCTGTATGGGAAGAATCGGAGATGAGGAAGAAGAAAGGTTAGGAGACATAGGATCTTCATCCAACCGCCTGAAATGGTCGAGAGACAGCTGGGAGTTGCATTCTTAATGCGCTCTTGTTCATCATGTGTGGGCACTGCGCAACCAACAGTTCATTATCCAAAATCTGCTTGCTCTTCTTTACCATGTTCCTCTTCCGTTCTTCTTTAATATGTACTCTCTCCGTTCCTAAATACAAGTCTTTGTATAGATTCCACCATGGACTACATATGGAGCAAAATGAGTGAATCTACACTCTAAAATGTATCTGGATACATCTGTATGTGATCCATAGTGGAAATCTCTACCAAGACTTATATTTTGGAACGGAGGGAGTATGATAGTAGTACAGTATGTTCCTTGTACTGAAGATGAGCAGGGACATTTGCAGTGTAGAGGTCTATACGGTCGGTTGTGATGGACACTTTGAGCCTCTTTGATTCGTAGGATCTTGTAAACATAGGAATAGGATTTGTAGTGGCCTGCCCACTTGAATCCTATAAGAATAGCAAGGAAATGCGGGGAGCTGTGTCGCCTTTGAGAGTTACACTGATATTAACAGTACCGCACCTTCACATGAAGAGAGCTGGTATCCGAAGCCTTTCTAGCCGTACCGGCAATACTAGCACATATATTCCAGCAAGTTCCACTTTGCTGATTTTACTCTGATGCTTAAGATTTTCCCGTTATATCTACACTATGATCTATGTAGCTGCTTTGTGTCGCACTAGCAGCAGTCCACTCTTGAAGCTATACACTGCAATGACTTACAAAATTGGCACCAAGGCATTGAGTGCCATTCTGGATGCAATGAAACTCATACGCTCCCCACCTATTGATTCTTGTTCAGAATATGATCCTACTGACTATTCTAACCTCGAGGAGTCAAAGGCAGATGGCCTGTCCTGTTCACCCATCAAGGTGCCTGTTCTAATTTGGCAATGTTTTATTGATTGCGGGTATCTTGCATATGTTGTCTTGCATTTCTTCTACTTTGTTGCACCGCCATCTGCTTAGTTTACTCATCATATATGTTGAGATGCCATGCCTATCCATTATCAATACATATTCCATCTGTCATCATACCATGTTTTTCCACTCAAATGCTGTTCTTGTGCATCAGACATCAAAAAGGAAGAGGGTGATTGCCGAACCTGTAGAAGCACCAGCAAAGTCCTTGAAAAACGTGGTGGTGCCGGAGAAATCAGACAGCACCCCACTTATATTGGCTGTACAACCAGTGACACAAAACGTAGGACCGACTCCAGCAGACTGTACCCATACTTCACTGGCCACACCACTAGCCCCACCACACAGGACCTGCACTCCAGCAAAAGGTATACCGATTTCATTTGCCATAGCACCAGCTATACCACAGAAAAATCCCACTCTAGCAAAAAGTACAGCAAGTCCACCGGCCGAAGACCTATCCCAACTGCAAAGACGGCCAATTTCTGCAGATTGGAACCCCATTCCATTTATTCCTAGTTTAAAAGACAATGCTTTCAATGTTGTTAGGGACTACGTGCATATATTCCCATCATGGGAAGATTATTGTGAAGACAAACACCATCTTCACATCTTCCTGTCCAACTTACGTGTAAGTGCTATTATTCATGATTATTATTTTCCTATTTTCTGCTGATTGAACACATCAATGATTTACATTACATTGTTGTAACTAGGCGAGGGTCAATCTGGATAGTCATGACGAGCAAAGCTTCCTTGTGCTTTTCAAGGAAGCATTGCAGCAGTATCGGTGTTACCTGAGGAAATCACACTTTAATGGCAAGTCTATAAATGAATTTCCGGTGAAGTCTCCTGTGCTAAATTTAGAAGACATTGAATGGAAAAACCTTGTTATGCACTGGTCTCGTTCCCAGGATGAGGTACTGTCTATGAAATCACATGACAATTTGAACTTCTACTTTTCCGCATGTGCCTTACGGATCTTTTTTGCCGGAAATCTGCTCGAAGAAGAATTCCAGTTTGACAAGAACGACAGGATATCCCAAATATGCTGCCCGCTGCTTTGCTCTTGTTAGTTCCTATTGTCCTGTATCACTGTACTTGCATACATAACTGGTTCATTATGTGACAGCAGTATGCATGATAGCTTGCTTATTAATTGTTCGCTCCAAATTATCTGATCTGTATGAATGGTTACATTAGTGTAGAATATATCCAATGCCAATTTTTTTAGCTCTGCATTGTTCTTGTAAGTACATGATGTCCTTTACAGTGTACTTATAATGACAGGTAGTTGTTCATGTACCATCACTCTGCAGCTTATTTTCCTTTGCCCTCCATTTTCTACACATCAAATCTATATTTACTCTTACCATAAGGTTGGTACTGAAGAAGTTTAGCTGTGCATTGCTCTTGGCTGTACCTTTTGCCTGTATCGCTGCACTTACATTTATAGCTACTTGGTTATGTAGCATCACTCTTCATCTTATCTTAAATATTCTCCATTTTTTCGTATATTATCACATCTATATTTACTCTTAACAAAATGTAGAATAAAGGCAATGCTTTTGAAGAAGATTCTGTGGTAAACTTCTTGAATTGCCCCCCCACAGCATGGACAAGGCCTTTATAGAGCCTGTCTTCACCAATAATGTAAGTTTGTCCATCTCAAGCCTTCAAACTTTGTTGTATATATTTGGTTAGGCATGACTGCAACAGCTGTTTATTTTTGGTGTTTGCATCAAATTGCTTGTTTAAAGTTTATTATGTAGTTCATAAACAAAAGTTTGTCCTTTCTGAATTTAAGTTTTCAGTTGTACAACCAAGTTCCTTCTTCATACCATGTACATTAAACTATACAGAGCAAGTGATCTTCTTTTGCACTGCATGTATGCTTCTGTTCTTCATCCGTAATCCAGTGGTGTGGTGAACCTACCCACTACAGCAAAATGTCATATTCTGCAATGTCTTAACTATGAACAATGTCATATCATTCTACTATTATTTAAACCGTCTCTTTATTTGCCAATCTGAAATGGTATAAATTGACAGCACACTAACCATTGATACTTATGAGTTCTTGATCTGTAATCCAGTGGTGTCGTGAAGCTGCCAACTCCTTCACAATGTCATTTCCTGCCATGTCTTGACCTGAACAATACCATATTGTGTTAATGCAATTTTAAACTGTGTCACTTTATTTGTCAGTAAGAAATGTGATGAATTGTCAGCACTGATACTTTTATGTGCAAAACCTGTCATCTGTCTGCTTGTTTATCTTTCAGAGTGAGGAAGATAGAAGTGTCGAACAAGCGCAGTCTCATCATCTTGCTCAGCTGCTTGCGCTGCAGCTCCCCAGCAGGGCTAACCTTTCTTGAACTCTATTGAAGTGCTGTCGGTTTTGTATATTATTTTGTCGGCATGTTTATTTGCACTGCTGGCGATCTTTGATGCCCAGTGTATGTAATCTGCTGTCTGCTTGTGCTTTATTATCATAGTGGCGAACTTTGATGCCCAGTGGATGTAATATGCCGTAATTTCTTTATTGTATAGTCTAGGTTTTTTCTTATTCACGATGCTGCAGTTATTTTACTGTGTATATATATCCTGTCATCACAGTAAACCGGCCAAACCGTAAAATTACGGTACATACGGGCCGTCATGCAATCACGATGTAGGTTGGGCCTGAAACGTGCCGAACAGCTCATGGGTCGGCAGCAGCAAGAAATGAACCCCGGCCCATGATTGTGTGAATCAAATCACGGGCTTTTAACAGGCCAAAATTGTCTCGGTCCTTGTTTGGCCCAATCAGATATCGGCTACGAGCAAGCCGGATGCAAACCGGGCCGTAGTTAGGCCCAACTATATGACGGGCTTTTAACAGGCTGAAATTAATATAGGGCCGAAATGTTAAACGGGTCCTTAACAGGCCAAAACTAATATCAGGTCGAATTACTAAGTGGGCCTTTAGCAAGTGGGCCCAAAAGCATAATGTCCAGTTGACGGGCCGAATCTGATATGCGCCATAATTGAGCCCAAAGCCTCTTAAAGGGCCGGACCTGATCTGGGCCGTAATTTGGCCCAGAACGTGGTAGGCTTTTAACGTGCCGAATCTCATATGGGCCACTATTAGGCCGGGAGCGTGGCAGGCCATTAATGGACCAGATCAAATATGGGCCGACATTTGGCCCAAAACATGGCAGCCAGTTAATGGGCCAGCCTACTAGGGTCCTCAAAATCTTGTGGGCCTACAGCTAGGCCGGCCCATTAATGTCGGTGAAATCTCGTGGGCCTTTAGCTGGGCCGTCCCATTATGATCCGCAAGAATCTTTTGGGCCTTTACCTGGGCCGGCCCATTATGGCACACAAAAATCTTGTGGGCCTTTACCTGGGCCGGCCCATTATGGCCCGCAAAATCTTGTGGGCCTTTAGCTGGGCCAGCCCATTATGGTCCGCAAAATCTCGTGGGCCTTTAGCTGGGCCGGCCCATTATGGTCCGCAAAATCTTGTGGGCCTTCACGTGTCAACATATCATAGGCGCGTCTCTCCCATTGGATGAGTGACACCTGTGCCAACGCGGACCTGACACATGTCTCCTCCAGCCAATGATGATTTTACACGTGGAAAATCCCCATTGGTCGGGGCTGTTAACGGGTTATCGGATCCAAAACCTGACCCAATAGCTTAACGGCATTCTGTTACGGTGGATGCCACGTGTCGGTCACCCTTGACGAAAGCACTTCTATGACGCGCGATTTATCGTCATGGAAGTGGACACTTCCGTGATGATAATTTTGGTAATGTCGTGGAACACTTCTACGACAGCACAGGTATGACTATCTTGATTCTGTCATAAATTTGTCATGGATGTACATGCATGACAAAAAACGCGACCTACTGTGACAAACATGTATCATCACGGAAGTGTATTTTTTTTGTAGTGGTGGTCAACATACGAGAGTCGTCGGAAGAGGACTGTACGTGGAGAGCCTGATGACCGGGACCCACGAGGTCCATGGTCGCACGCAAGGAAAGTTCCTCCTTGTTACGCACTGTACGTGGGAAGGGCTTCTGTATTTCGCGAAAAAAACGTTCCCCCCGCTGACAGGTCGGACCCACCAGCTACATCTTCGCACGCAAGGAAGTGCCTCCTTATTACGCACCAAAAAATGAATACCCCCTGGTAGCTGGGACCCACCATAGTGGGTGGCTAACTTGTGGGCCTACTAAGTTGACGAGGACGGAGGGCTTCGTCAACTTAGTCAATATGAACGATTCTAGCTCCAGTGACCGTACGATGTCCATCCAATGGCCATAGTGCTTTTTCAACCTCTGGTCTTCTTGCTCCAGCCGCCCAAAGCAGCGCCGGTCGTGCCGCGTGCTCCTGCCTCTCGTGGCCGGCCGTGATGCCGCGGAGGCCTCACCGCCCCCTACTACTCCCACCGCTGGCCCAGGGTATCCCTCTACTCACCCACGCCCCCCGTTATTCTGCGGCGACGGCAGCCTCACGCCGCAGCCGAACCTGTGAACCCTCGTACTCCTCTCTGCGTGGGCGTCCACTGCCGCGTCTTCCCCGGCTCCGCGTCGTCCCCTTCCTATACCTCACTGTCATCCACCGCCTTGGTGCTCTCGGCGCGGCGTGGTCAATGTGGTCAACGACCGACTTCCATCGGAAGAGTACTGTACGTGGAGAGGCTGACAGCTGGGTCCACGGCCACAGCCCAGGTTTTTTGTGATTTGCCAAGTAAGTCGCTTTGTCAGGCCTGTTGGGCTGCAAATCTTTCAAGACAAGGAGAGCTTCATTCGGCTGGCCGAGAAAATGGCCTATCAGTAATGAGAAATGGGATGTACATTTTTAAAACACATCAAAACGGCAATTAGTTTCAAATATCTTTTTTTCATTTCGAGATTTTAAATTACATTAATTTTTATGCGTGGAGAATTTGTTGGATTTTATATTGATATACATTTATTTTTAAAATCAGTTTGAATGTGAGTCAAAATTTCGGGATTAAAAACAGTTCGGACCGCACCGAAATATGCAAAATTTCGTAAAATTTTTTAACCGTGGCCACAATATGGGTTGTAATGCTAACAAAAAGAATATGGGCTCAAAAAAACCTTAAGAATTAGCAAATGGGCTGTAAATTATTAGAAATAATGGCAGATGGGTTGTATGCTGTTTTCCACAGATTTGAGGCTTTCCTAAAAAAAGGTTGACGCACAAGCAGTGACTCTTGGATGTCCATCGAACGGCCGACCGTCGTGCTTCTTCAATCTCTGCTCTTCCTGCTCCAGCCGCTCAAACAAGTGCCGGCGGGACTGCCTGCTCCCTCCTCCCCGCGGCCGGCTGTGCTGCCGCGCAGGCCTCACCGCCCCACCGTACTCCCATCGCCGGCCTAGCCATCCCTCTACTCACCCACACCTGCTGTTATTCTCCGGCGACGGCAGACGAACCAGTAAACCCTCGTACAGTCGTACTCCCCTCCGCGTGGGAAACAACTGCCGAGTCTTCCCTGCCTCCGTGTCGTTCCCTTCCGAGGCCTCGCAGTCGTCCACCGCCCTGGTGCTCTCGGCGCGGCCTGGTCAACATGGTCAACGACCGACATGCATCTGAAGTGGACTGTACGTGGAGAGGCCGACAGCTGGGACCACGGCCGCACGCAAGGAAATGCCTCCTTATTACGCGCAAAATAATGATTCCTCCACCTAACATCAGGGACCCACCGAAAGGGCCTCTGTATTTCGCGAAAAAAACGTTACCGTCGCTGACAGCTCGGACCCACCAGCTATATCTTCGCACGCAAGGAAGTGCCTCCTTATTACGCACAAAAAAATGAATACTCCCCCTGTTAGCTGGGACCCAGTATAGTGGTAGGCTGACTTGTGGGCCTACTAAGTTGACGGGGACGGAGGGCTTTGTCAACTTAGTGAATATGCACGATTCTAGCTCCAGTGACCGTACGATGTCCATCCAACGGCCATAGTGCTTCTTCAACCTCTGGTCTTCTTGCTCCAGCCGCCCAAACCAGCGCCGGTCGTGCCTCTTGCTCCTGCCTCCCGTGGCCGGCTACGATGGGGCGGAGGCCTCACCGCCCCCTACTACTCCCACCGCTGGCCAGGCCATCCCTCTACTCACCCACACCCCCTATTATTCTGCGGCGACGGCAGCCTCACACCGCAGTGAATCAGTGAACCCTCGTACTCCTCTACGCGTGGGCATCCACCGCCGCGTCTTCCCTGGCTCCGCGTCGTCCCTTCCTAGGCCTCGCCGTCGTCCACTGCCCTGGTGCTCTCGGCGCGGCGTGGTCAACATGGTCAAGGAACGGCTTCCATCGGACATGTAATGTACGTGGAGAGGCTGACAGCTGGGTCCACGGCCGCAGCAAGGAAGTGACTCCTTATTACGTGCAAAATAATTATTCCTCCACCTGGCAGCTGGGACCGACCGGATGGGCCATTGTATTTCGCGAAAAAAACGTTTGCCCCTGACTGCTGGGACCCACCAGCTACATCTTCGCACGCAAGGAAGTGCGTCCGGGCAAAAAAAAAACGATTCGCCCCCTGACTGCTGGGACCCACCAGCTACATCTTCGCAGGCAAGGAAGTGCCTGACAGTCGGGACCCACCTGGTCGAAGGGTACGTAGCGTTGTCATTCTGGTCGCGAAAGTGTACGTACATATATACTTGTGGATGTAGAGGCGCGCATGTATCATAGTAGAGGCGCGTACGTGTCGTAGTAGAGGCGCGCACGTACCATGTACACGTACGTACAGCGGCCAGGGTGCAAGAAATAAAATACGGCCACGTATGTGTACATATGGGCGGGGTCTCGAACGCCTACTTGTGCATACGTACGGCCAGGGCTCGTGTACATGGCTGGGTCGGAATGGAGAAACAGCGTCGTCGTCGTGTTCATGGGGAGGCAACGGAATGCGTCGTGTTCATGGGGAGGCAACGGAATGCGTCGTGTTCATCGAGAGGCAACGGAACGCGTGGGAGCCAGCTGGCTGGGTCGGAACGGAATGCGTCGTCGTGTTCATCGGGAGGGCTTGGATGGAACAGCCGATGGAAAAAAGGCCTGGCGTACCGCAGAACGGAGGAAACGGCCTTGTGTTCGACCCGCCACGTTTGAAACGGGTCCTGTTCATCGGGAGGGGTCTGGCGTACCGCAAAACGGAGGAAACGGACCTCCTACGGTCGAAACGGGGGTCCTGTTGATCGGGAGGGGTGTGGCGTACCCAAAAACGGAGGAAACAGACTTGTGTTGGAGCGCTACGGTCGAAACGGGGGTCCTGTTCATCGGGAGGGGTGTGGCGTACCGCAAAATGGGACTCCACGGGATACTGTTCATCTCCACCGTCGACCCCCTCCAGCCTCCACGGGCTACTGTTCATCCACCGTCGACCTCCTCCAGCCTCCACCTGCGACTGTTCATCCACGGGCTCCTGTTCATCCAGCCTCCACCACGCACTACTCCACCGGCTACTGTTCAACCAGCCCTCTCCACGGGCTCCTGTTCAACCACCCCTCCACGGGCTACTGTTCATCCAACCCTCCACCGTCTACTGTTCATTCTGCCCTCCACGGAGTGGTCCTGTTCATCCTGCCCTCCATGGGGTCTTGTTCATCTAGCCCCAACTGGCTCGATCGATCGGGGTCCTGTTCATCCAGAGGCAACACCACGGGGTCCTGTTCATCCACCCCCACCGGGAACTGTTCATCCAAACCCCCCCAACAATGCTCACTGTTCATCCAGAGGCAGCATCGATCGGCTTCAGTTAGCAGCAGTAGCGAAGGAATCGCTTGATCGGGTTCAGTTAACAGCCATCGATCGATTGCTCGGGTTCAGTAACGCGTAGCCTGCAGTGCAATCGCTCGGGTTCAGTTAGAGCCCAACGCCTCGCTCAGGTTCAGTTAGAGCCAACGCCTCACACACACGCGCGTACGTGTACGAGAGAAACGCGCATCGCTCGGCCCCCGACCTCCCACCGTAACTGGGAACTCCCCGAAATTTTCCTCGCCCTCGCTTCTACCACGGCTTTTTCCGTCATGGATGGCCCAAAGAATGTCATGCAGCTGCGTCTCCGGCCCGCCCAGGACGAAAAGCCCATTTTCTGTCATGATTTTTTGTCATAGAAGTAGGAGCCCACCACATCTATGATGATACAGGATTTTGTCACAATTATCGTCATAGAAGTGTCATATGTATGACAAATTTTTTTTTCGTTCGGCCCAAAATGTCATGGATATGTCTTTTTTTGTAGTGCTTGTTCATCTCTTGTATCCAATCTTTGTCTCAACACCTTAGATTGGTACCTGTAGGTTGCTAGTAGTGTTGATTACTCCTTGTAGTTGATGCTAGTTGGTTTATTCGGTGGAAGATCACATATGTTCAGATCCTTTATGCATATTAATACGCCTCTGATTATGAACATGCATATGATTTGTTAGTAGTTACGTTTGTTCATGAGGACATGTGAGAAGTCTTGCTATAAGTAGTCATGTGAATTTGGTATTCGTTTGATATTTTGATGAGATGTATGTTGTCTTTCCTCTAGTGGTGTTATGTGAACGTCGACTACATGACACTTCACCATTGTTTGGGCCTAGAGGCAGACATTGGGAAGTAATAAGTGGATGATGGGTTGCTAGAGTGACAGAAGCTTAAACCCTAGTTTATGTGTTGCTTCGTAAGGGGCTGATTTGGATCCATATGTTTCATGCTATGGTTAGGTTTACCTTAATACTTCTTTTGTAGTTGCGGATGCTTGCAATAGGGGTTAATCAATAGTGGGATGCTTGTCCAAGAAAGGACTGTACCCTAGCACCGGTCCTCCCACATACCAAATTATCAAAGTAACGAACGCGAATCATATGAGCGTGATGAAAACTAGCTTGACGATAATTCCCACGTGTCCTCGGGGGCGTTTTCCTTCATATAAGAGTTTGTCCAGGCTTGTCCTTTGCTACAAAAAGGATTGGGCCATCTTGCAGCACCTTATTTACTTTCATTACTCGTTACCCGTTACAAATTACCTTATCACAAAACTATCTGTTACCAATAATTTTAGTGCTTCCAGAGAATACCTTACTGAAAACCGCTTGTCATTTCCTTCTGCTCCTCGTTGGGTTCGACACTCTTACTTATCAAAAGGACTATGATAGATCCCCTATACTTGTGGGCCATCAAGACTCTTTTCTGGCACCGTTGTCGGGGAGTGAAGCGCCTTTGGTAAGTGGAATTTGGTAAGGTAAAATTTATATAGTGTGCTGAAATTTACTGTCACTTGTTACTATGGAAAGTAATCCTTTGAGGGGCTTGTTCGGGGTATCTTCACCCCGACCAGTAGAGCAAAGAGTTGCTCCTCAACCTACTGAACCTACTGAAAATGTTTACTTTGAAATTCCTTCGGGTATGATAGAGAAACTGCTAGCTAATCCTTTCACATGTGATGGAACATTACATCCCGATTTGCACCTACTCTATGTGGATGAAGTTTGTGTATTATTTAAGCTTGCAGGTATGCCCGATGATGTTATGAAGAAGAAGGTCTTCCCTTCATCTTTGAAGGGAAATGCATTGACATGGTTTAGGCTATGTGATGATATGGGATCATGGAACTACAACCGATTGAAATGGGAATTTCATCAGAAGTTTTATCCTATGCATCTTGTTCATCGTGATCGCAATTATATATATAATTTTTGGCCTCGCGAAGGAGAAAGCATCACTCAAGCTTGGGGGAGGCTTAAATCAATGTTATATTCATGCCCCAATCATGAGCTCTCAAGAAAAATTATTATTCAAAATTTTTATGCTCGGCTTTCTCTCAATAATCGCTCCATGCTCGATACTTCTTGCACTGGCTCTTTTATGATGAAGACTATTGAATTCAAATGGGATTTATCGGAAAGAATTAAACGCAACTCTGAAGATTGGGACCTCGACGAAGGTAAGGAGTCAGGTATAACACCTAAGTTTGATTGTGTTAAGTCTTTTATGGATACCGATGTTTTTCGTGAATTTAGCACTAAATATGGACTTGACTCTGGGATAGTAGCTTCTTTCTGTGAATCATTTGCTACTCATGTTGATCTCCCTAAGGAGAAGTGGTTTCAATATAATCCTCCCATTCAAGTAAAACTAGTTGCACCTATTAAAGTTGAAGAAAAGACTATCACTTATAATGATCCTATTGTTCCTACTGCTTATATTGAGAAACCACCTTTCCCTGTTAGAATTAAGGATCATGCTAAAGCTTCAACTGTGGTCAACAAAAGTAATATTAAGACACCCAAACCCCCTGAGCAAATTAAAGTTGAACCTAGTATTGCTATGGTTAAAGATCTCTGGGCTGATAATATTGATGGGCATGTTATTTACTTCTGTGATGAAGCTGCTAGAATTGCTAGACCTGATACTAAAAATAAACATAGACCTGTTGTAGGCATGCCTGTTATTTCTGTTAAAATAGGAGATGATTGTTATCATGGCTTGTGTGATATGGGTGCTAGTGCAAGTGCAATACCTCATTCCTTATACAAAGAAATTATGCATGATATTGCACCTGCTGAGATAGAGGAAATTGATGTTACAATTAAGCTTGCCAATAGAGATACTATTTCACCAGTTGGGATTGTTAGAGATGTTGAAGTCTTGTGTGGGGAAGTTAAATATCCTGCTGATTTTCTTGTTCTTGGTTCCCCACAAGATAACTTTTGTCCCATTATATTTGGTAGACCCTACTTGAATACTGTTAATGCTAGGATAGGCTGCGAAAAGGATGTTGTTACTATTGGTTTGGGGGATATGTCTCATGAGTTTAATTTTGCTAAATTTCGTAAACAACCCCATGATAAAGAATTGCCTAGCAAAGATGAAATTGTTGGTCTTTCTTCTATTGCTGTGCCTCCTAATGATCCGTTGGAACAATATTTGCTAGACCATGAAAATGGTATGTTTATGAATGAAAGAAGGGAAATAGATGAAGTATTCTTTAAACAGGGACCTATTTTGAACATAACTTTCCTATTGAAATCCTAGGGGGTCCTCCTCCACCCAATGGTGATCCCGTGTTTGAGCTTAAACCATTACCTGATACTCTTAAATATGCTTATCTTGATGAGAAAAAGATATATCCTGTTATTATTAGTGCTAACCTTGCAGAGCATGCAGAAAATAAATTATTGAAAACTCTGAAGAAGCACCGTGCTGCTATTGGATATACTCTTGACGATCTTAAGGGCATAAGTCCCACCTTATGCCAGCACAAAATAAAATTGGAGAAAGACGCTAAACCAGTTGTTGATCACCAACGACGGCTAAATCCTAAGATGAAAGAAGTGGTAAGAAAAGAAATACTAAAGCTTCTGGAGGCAGGTATAATTTATCCCGTTGCTGATAGTCAGTGGGTAAGTCCTGTCCATTGTGTCCCTAAGAAGGGAGGTATTACTGTTGTTCCTAATGATAAAGATGAATTGATCCCCCAAAGAATTGTTACAGGTTATAGAATGGTAATTGATTTTCATAAACTAAATAAAGCTACTAAAAGGATCATTACCCTTTACCTTTTATTGATCAAATGCTAGAAAGATTATCCAAATCTACACATTTTTGCTTTGTAGATGGTTATTCTGGTTTCTCTCAAACACCCGTGTCAAAAGAGGATCAAGAAAAGACCACCTTTACTTGTCCTTTCAGTACCTTTGCTTATAGACGTATCAACTCCCCCTGAGCGCGCTCCCCTGCCTCGTGCGCACCTCGTGTGCCCTCCGGACTCCGTTTTCTTGCACGATACTTCTTTCGGTCAGTAAAAATTCATTATATAATCTCCCAAAGGTTTTGACCACCGTACCACGCAAATATCCTATGTTTTTGTTTCGAGCTGTTTTCTGACAGATCTAGATCACCATGACGTCTCCAAGCGCCCCCAAGGACAAGTTCTTCGAGAAGGTCATCAACCCCTACCTCGCGGAGGTGCTGCAACACCCTCAAACCATTGAGATGCCTGCGGGGTTGCTGCACATCCGCGACGTCGAGGGACCAAGGAGGACCGGAAGCATGGAGACAAGGCTCGAGGCAATGGAGCAACAAGTTTTCAAGTGCCAGGAGATGGTGGAACGTGGACTCGACGCCAACCACATAATGATCACGGAGTTCACCAGCAACCACAAGCTAGATGCCAAGAACATTGGGAAAACCATCTTCAAGCTCTTCATGAGAAAATCGAGCATCTCCAAGCCCGGGTCTATGACCTGCAAAACCAAAATTGTGAGTATGAATATAGATTCAAGAGGATGAGTTTGGCTGCAGATTTAAGGATCCCGGAGACTCGATCATTCTTCTATGATGGTGAGCCTATGCCTTGGAAGATGGACGACAAGCCTACATCATCAACAACTCCATCATCACCACCCCTGAGGAAGGAGACATAATTACATGGGTATGGGCACTCCCCTTGGCAACTGCCAAGCTTGGGGGAGGTGCCCCGGTATAGTATCACCATCACACTCCTATCTTTACCGTTTTTCTTAGTTCGATCCTTTTGGTAATATCTTGATTTAGTAGAATAAAGTTTTGGTATGATCTAGTTTTGAGCTTTGCTTTATGATCCTTCTATGTCATCGAGTCCGTGAACTATATATAATAAAGATTAGTGTTGAGTCAAGGGCTTGATTATCTTGCTATGATCTTGAGGGAATTAAAGAAAAAGAAAGAATAAAAAGAAATAAAGAGATCATATTGATCTTATGGAGAGTAATGACTTCACATATAAAGAGTATGATGAATAAAAGTTGTTGAGAGTTGGCAAACATAGTTTGGTCATCGTTGCAATTAATAGGAAGTAATAAAGAAAGAGGGGTTTTCACATATAAATATACTATCGTGGACATCTTTTATGATTGTGAGCACTCATTAAAATATGACATGCTAAAGGGTGTATGTTGGACAAGGAAGACAACGTAATGGGTTATGTTTTCTTATATTTGAAATAAAGTTTATTGTCATGGACCATCCAACATGTTGAGCTTGCCTTTCTCCCTCATGCTAGCCAAATTCTTTGCACCAAGTAGAGATACTACTTGTGCTTCCGAATACCCTTAAACCCAGTTTTGCCATGAGAGTCCACCATACCTACCTATGGATTGAGTAAGATCCTCCAAGTAAGTTGTCATGTTGCATGCAATAAATTGCTATCTAAATATGTATGATTTATTTGTGTGGAGAAAATAAGCTTTATACGATCTTGTGATATGGAAGCAATAAAAGCGACAGACTGCATAATAAAGGTCCATATCACAAGTGGCAATATAAAGTGATGTTCTTTTGCATTAAGATTTCGTGCATCCAACCATAAAAGCACATGACAACCTCTGCTTCCCTCTGCGAAGGGCCTATCTTTTATTCTTGTCTCATACCTTATACAAGAGTCATGGTGATCTTCACCTTTCCTTTTTACATTTTATCCTTTGGCAAGCACAATGTGTTGGGAAAGATCCTGATATATATATCCAATTGGATGTAAGTTAGCATGAACTATTATTCTTGACATTACCCTTCAGGTAAATTGTTGGGAGGCAACACTATAAGCCCCTATCTTTCTCTGTGTCCGATTAGAACTCCATACCCATAAGTATTGCGTGAGTGTTAGCAATTGTGAAAGACTAAATGATAGTTGAGTATGTGGACTTGCTGAAAAGCTCTTCTATTGACTCTTTCTGATGTTATGATAAATTGCAATTGCTTCAATGACTGAGATTATAGTTTGTTAGTTCTCAATGAAGTTTCTGATTCATACTTTACATTGTGAATAGATTATTACTTGAGCATAAGAAATCATATGACAATATCTATATATGTTGCTGTTATAAGAATGATCATGATGCCCTCATGTCCGTATTTTATTTTATCGACACCTCTATCTCGAAACATGTGGACATATTTTTCGTTATCGGCTTCCGCTTGAGGACAAGCGAGGTCTAAGCTTGGGGGAGTTGATACGTCCATTTTGCATCATGCTTTTATATCAACATTTATTGCATTATGGGCTGTTATTACATGTTATGTTACAATACTTATGCCTTTTCTCACTTATTTTACAAGGTTTCCATGAAGAGGGAGAATGCCGGCAGCTGATATTCTGGGTTGGAAAAGGAGCAAATATTAGAGACCTATTCTGCACAGCTCCAAAAGTCCTGAAACTTCACGGAGGCAGTTTTTGGAATTAATAAAAAATACTGGCGAAAGAATCAACCAGAGGGGGGCCACCCACCATCCACAAGGGTGGGGGGCGCGCCCTACCCCCTGGGCGCGCCCCTGCCTCGTGGGCCCCCTGGCAGGCCTCCGGTGCCCATTTTCTGCTATATGAAGTCTTTTACCCTAAAAAAAATCAGAAGCAAGCTTTCGGGACGAAACGCCGCCGCCACGAGGTGGAACCAATCTAGGGCTCCGGCGGAGCTGTTCTGCCGGGTAAACATCCCTCTGGGAGGAGGAAATCATCGCCTTCGTCATCACCATCGATCCTCTCAGCGTGAGGGGGTCAATCTACGTCAACATCTTCACCAGCACCATCTCCTCTAAAACCCTAGTTCATCTCTTGTATCCAATCTTTGTCTCAAAACCTCAGATTGGTACCTGTAGGTTGCTAGTAGTGTTGATCACTCCTTGTAGTTGATGCTAGTTGGTTTATTCGGTGGAAGATCATATGTTCAGATCCTTTATGCATATTAGTACCCCCCTGATTATGAACATGAATATGATTTGTGAGTAGTTACGTTTGTTCCTGAGGACATGGGAGAAGTCTTGCTACAAGTAGTCATGTGAATTTGGTATTCGTTCGATATTTTGATGAGATGTATGTTGTCTTTCCTCTAGTGGTGTTATGTGAACGTCGATTACATGACACTTCACCATTGTTTGGGCCTAGAGGAAGACATTGGGAAGTAATAAGTAGATGATGGGTTGCTAGAGTGGCAGAAGCTTAAACCCTAGTTTATGCGTTGCTTCATAAGGGGCTGATTTGGATCCATATGTTTCATACTATGGTTAGGTTTACCTTAATACTTATTTTGTAGTTGCGGATGCTTGCAATAGGGGTTAATCATAAGTGGGATGCTTGTCCAAGAAAGGACAGTACCCAAGCACCGGTCCACCCACATACCAAATTATCAAAGTAACGAACGCGAATCATATGAGCGTGATGAAAACTAGCTTGACGATAATTCCCACGTGTCCTCGGGAGCGTTTTCCTTCATATAAGAGTTTGTCCAGGCCTGTCCTTTGCTACAAAAAGGATTGGGCCATCTTGCTGAAACTTATTTACTTTGATTACTCGTTACCCGTTACAAATTACCTTATCACAAAACTATCTGTTACCGATAATTTCAGTGCTTGCAGAGAATACCTTACTGAAAACCGCTTGTCATTTCCTTCTGCTCCTCGTTGGGTTCGACACTCTTACTTATCGAAAGGACTACGATAGATCCCCTATACTTGTGGGTCATCACGCCCATTCTCATATTCATTTTGATAATGTTCAATACCTGACATGCATGAAAACATAAAAACAAGTGAGATTATCTTTGTAATGCAGAAGTTATTCTAATCCAATACTTCCTCCCTGTAAACCACTTTGTGCTATCTCTGCAATTCTTGTAAGAGGTGCCATGCATGCTGTAATTTGGTGTGTGCATTAATATAATGTGGCCTACTACTGAAAATATGAGAGCTCCAGAAGTGATGATACTTCGCAGATGACAGCTTCAACATATAGTAAAGAAGAACAAGTCGACCTGACCTGACCTGACAGATTCAAACTATACTAAGGGAGAATAACTCGACCTAACCAGTCGACCGCAAGAGAAGAGGATCATCTTAAAGAAGAGCAGAAGAGCAAGCAGATTGAAGATATTAGAAGTCTTTCAATACAATGTCGGCTAGCCACCCATGATGAACTAGAGCGCACAGAGAAAACTATTCCTTTCGGTCTCTCCATATGCGGCTCACATGCATTTCAAAACTAAAGTAGGAACATTTAGCTGACCAATTAAACATCTCTCAGTTTTACTAATATCAGCATAATATCATATTTGAATTTGTGCAACTAAGCTTGTTTAGCTCGATGGATGGAGCAGTGCTATTACGACACGAACCACGTAGGCTGATCGTGGTCATCATAAAATGGGGAAACAGTAAGCATGATGAGTATAGTGCTGACCGTGGCAGTGGGATGGCAGATCTGAAGCTGCAAACCGCGCAAAGGGTAGTTAGCAACCGATGCTTGCTTTGAAATAACAACTAAGATTTGGTATGAACAAGAAAGTGCAGTCAACAAGTGGCAACGAAATGCAATTCTGCTGTCTCTCGATATGTCGCGACATGCATTTGGAAACTCAACTGGGACCTTCAGCTAACCAACTAAATGTGTCTGTTAACTAATATCAGTATCATATCACAATCATATTTGAACAACTAAGCTTTGGAATTTTGAGTGTTGTGTTGTTTACCTTGAAGGGTGGAGTAACGCTAGTACAACAGAAAGCACCTATGTAGATCATAGTAGAGTAGATAAAAGGGGAAAACCCTAAGCATCAAGAGTAAAATCAGGAAAGTGCAACTAGCTGGACCAGTGGGTGGCGCACATGCTTTTCGAAATGAATATAGGAACATTAGGTGACCAATTAAATGTTCTCTATTTTAGTAATATGAGCATCATATCAGATTCGTATTTCAACATGTAAGCTTTGGAATTATGAGTGGCATGTTGTTTCGCTTGATGGGTTGAGGTCTCGAGGAGCAGTGAAGCACCTACGATGATGGTAGTGAATATAAAGGGGGGAACCATAAGCTTTATGAGTATAGTGACCGTGCCATGGCGGATCTGAAGGTGCAAACCGGACATAGCTACTTCGCAACCAATGTTTGCTTTCAACTAGCCACTATGATTTGGTACAGACAAGAAAAGTACAGTAAACAATTTATGATCTATTTTCTGGGTCCGATCAATAACTTAAGCACATATGGATGAGTACCACCTCTCTTGTGACGCCGTGTAGGCCCCTGCTGATTCATTGAGGGTGTTGCGGGTGCGATGGCTGTCGGCGGCGGGGAAGAAGACTTTAGACGGCAGACGGCCGGGTCGGGGGATAAATCCTGTTGTCGTGGACGAGGCGGTCGTAGGAGCGGCGCCGATGAAGCGAGACGACACGATGAAAGGATCCTCGTCCGGTGCCGTGGATGAGAGACGTCCATCTCTTGCAGTGGACGACTGTGACGCCCCCGATTCAATCGTACACTAATCATGCACGCAAACATGTACGATCAAGATCAGGGACTCACGGGAAGATATCACAACACAACTCTAAAAACATAAATAAGTCATACAAGCATCATAATACAAGCCAGGGGCCTCGAGGGCTCGAATACAAGTGCTCGATCATAGACGAGCCAGCGGAAGCAACAATATCTGAGTACAGACATAAGTTAAACAAGTTTTCCTTAAGAAGGCTAGCACAAACTGGGATACAGATCGAAAGAGGCGCAGGCCTCCTGTCTGGGATCCTCCTAAACTACTCCTGGTTGTCGTCAGCGACCTGCACGTAGTAGTAGGCACCTCCGGTGTAGTAGGAGTCGTTGTCGACGGTGGCGTCTGGCTCCTGGGCTCCAGCATCTGGTTGTGACAACCAGGAAGAAAGGAAAAGTGGAAAAGGGGGAGCAAAGCAACCGTGAGTACTCATCCAACGTACTCGCAAGCAAGGATCTACACTACATATGTATGGGTATATGTGTAAAGGGGTCATATCGGTGGACTGAACTGCAGAATGCCAGAATAAGAGGGGGATAGCTACTCCTGTCGAAGACTACGCTTCTAGCAGCCTCCATCTTGCAGCATGTAGAAGAGAGTAGATGGTAAGTTCACCAAGTAGCATCGTATAGCATAATCCTACCCGGCAATCCTCTCCTCGTCGACCTGTGAGAGAGCGATCACCGGGTTGTATCTGGCACTTGGAAGGGTTTGTTTTATTAAGTATCTGATTCTAGTTGTCATAAGGTCAAGGTACAACTCCGGGTCGTCCTTTTACCGAGGGACACGGCTATTCGAATAGATAAACTTCCCTGCAGGGGTGCACCACATAACCCAACACGCTCGATCCCATTTGGGCGGACGCACTTTCCTGGGTCATGCCCGGCCTCGGAAGATCAACACGTCGCAGCCCCACCTAGGCACAACAGAGAGGTCAGCACGCCGGTCTAAATCCTATGGCGCAGGGGTCTGGGCCCATCGCCCATTGCACACCTGCACATTGCGAGGGTGGCCGGAAGTAGACCTAGCAACCTCCATTACAAAGGAAGTTACGTTACGCGGTCCAATCTGGCGCGCGCCGCTCGGTCGCTGACGTCACGAAGGCTTCGGCTGATACCATGACGTCGAGTGCCCATATCTTTCCCACGTAGTTGGTTAGTTCATATAGACCAAATGGCCAGACTTAGATCAAATACCAAGATCTCGTTAAGGTGTTAACTGATGTAACCGCGGACACCGACCAGGGCCAGGCCCACCTCTCACCTAGGCGGTCTAAACCTGCCCTGTCGCTCCGCCACAAAGATCCACCCAGAGGGCCGTCGGGACAAAGGTCCTTTCAGCCCCCAATCCGTGAATCACTCGCGGGTGCTCCACGAGCCGACCCGACTTTAGTCACCACATGTATCATGTATAAAGTATATAGTATAAACCCGTGATCACCTCCCAAGTGATCACGGCCCGATAGTATAGCACAGCAGACGGACAAGAATGTAGGGCCATAGATGGAATACTAGCATCCTATACTAAGCATGTAGGATTGTAGGTAAAGGTAACAACGGTAGTGGCAAAGACAGGTTATGCAGCAGAATAGGATTAACGGAAAGCAGTAACATGCTACACTATTCTAATGCAAGCAGTATAGAGAAGAATAGGCAATATCTGGTGATCAAGGGGAGGGGGGCTTTCCTGGTTGCTCTGGCAAGAAGGAGGGGTCATCCACAGCGTAGTCGGACGGGGCACCAGCAGTGGCATCGGTCTCGTAGTCTACCGGAGGGAAGAGGGGGAAGAAACAATGAATACAATGCAAACAGATGCATAACGATGCATGACAAAGAAAACCGCGGTGTTAGGTGTGCCCTAACGCGGTAAGAGGTGATACCGGCGAAGGGGGGAAACATCCGAGAAAGTATCCCCGGTGTTTTGCGTTTTCAGACAGATATACCGGAGGGGGAAATTTGCGTGTTCGATATGCTAGGGGTGTGTGGCGGACGAACGGGCTGCGTATCCGGATTCGTCTCGTCGTTCTGAGCAACTTTCATGTACAAAGTTTTTCCATCCGAGCTACGTTTTATTTTATATTAATTTTAAAAGATTTAATCATTTTTAGAATTTATTTAATTATTTTAAATCAACATTATCCAGAATAGTGCATGCTGACATCAGCATGACGTCAACATTCAACAGGGCGTTCACTCGGTCAAACTGACGTGCGGGACCCACCTGTCATACCCTCTTTAGGTTAATTAGGATTTAGCTAAGCTAATTACTGTTTAATTAAACTAACTAGTTAATTAGATTAATTAAACATGATTAATTCACTAATTAATTAATTATTAATTTTATTAATTCATTTTTATTTATCTTTTTCTTGAAACGTTCTGGGGGCGTGGGCCCTATATGTCATAGGGCCAGAGGGCTACCGGGCGGTGGATGCGGGCGCCTGGGCGTGGGCGTCCGCTCGAACATGCACGGGCGTGATGAGGGCGCCGGCGGAGGCCATGGCCGGTGGCGGCCTCAGGGCAGGTGACCGGCGGCGGCGGCGACGGTGGAGCAGCGGGGCGCTGCGTGTGGCGGAGCGGCATAGGGCCGGTGGCCAGGGACGGGGCGGAGCAGCCGCCAGCAATAGAGGAGGCGGCGAGTGGGGTGCGCGGGCAGCCGCGAGCCGCAACGGCAGAGAGAGGCGGGGCAGTGATCGGAGCAGGAGGGGGTTACGGGGTGAGGACGCAGCGAAGGTAGGGCGAAGCGCGGCGGGCGCGAGGTCGGGCCGCAGCGACGTGGGCAGGTGGTGAGCAGGGTGCGGGGCCGGCGCAGCGATGGCCGCGAGTGGCCGTGCGGGCGTGAAGCAGAGGGAGCGCGGGGGATGGCGGGGACTGCGCGCGCGCGAGGGGGCGCGGGTGTCAGTGGCCCGGCAGGAGCAGTAGGTCGAGCAGGGCGCAGTGGCGCGGGCGAACAGGGGGTCGCGGCGGCGATGCCGAGCGCGGAGCGAAGCGCGTACCGAGCAGCCAAGTGTTCGTACGCGTAGGCGCGCGCGGGAGCGAAGGAGAGAGGAGGGGCGCTCACGAGGGGAAGGTAGGGCACAGGGCAGCGGGGCTCGGGGAGGTTGACGGGGACAGCCGGCGCAGGGGAGGAGGCGACGACGTAGAGGACGGCGGGGAGGCAGTCCGAGCGGCGACGACGTTGCACGGGCGCGCGAGCCCCGATCCGATCTGGATCGGGGGAGAGGAGGGGAACGACGTGGGGGAGAGTGGTGGGTTCGGTGGGTTAGGGTTTCGGGGGAAGGGGGTTAAGGGAGTGGGGTGTGGGGCGGTTGGGCCGGCCTGGTGGGGTGGCCGACTGGGCCCACTGGGTCGAGGCCTAGTGGGGGGGTTTGGGGGGTTTTCTCCCAAGTTTTATTTATCTTTGTTTGTTTCGTTTCCTGTTTTTATATTTCTTTTCTTTGTTTTCCTTTTTCCGTTTTTCCAAAAATGTTTAGCACCTAATTGATTTTTATAAAATATGGGAGCTAGCTCATAAATTGCAGTGCATTAGATCCTAGCACCAAAAACTAGTTTGGGTGAAATACTATTTCATATTAGATTTAGATTAATTAAAAGGTTATTAAATAATCTATTCAGCCACTATTTGAGGTTGTCTAAATGACTTATCATATTTCAATAATGTTGTTTACAATTTTATCCTAGCCTCTGATTTATCTACTATTTATTGAACATTTTAGTTTTAAGTTTGAAAACTTTTGTTGTTTGCCTTTAATTAAATTTTGAATTTGAATCGGTTTTTTTGAACTAACCCGAGATTAACTACAGTGACAGAGGTGACGTGGCATCATTAGCAGGCAATTACTGTAGTCTAATTATCCGGGCGTCACAATTCTCCTCCACTACAAGAAATCTCGTCCCGAGATTTAAGAGGGGAGTAAGGGGGAAAGTTCTGGTTACGATATTCTAACGGATCTTCTCGAAGAAGTTAATCCGTTTTATTGATGTCTTCAATTCTTTATTCCAATGCATCATGATAAAGTTGTCGTCCTTTCTTCGGGAACTCCATCGTACTTATGAAAGGATAAGGGGCAGCTCAGCTACGACAGAATGCTTTTGAGGGAAACAATCTGGGGTTAACCTATGAAATGAGCATAAGATTATCTCTCGAGTTGAACATATAAAATACATCGAGAGTAAGGTATGAAGGTACAATAAGAGGTTCCAAGTGGATAGATAGTTGCTCGAAGTCTGAACCAGAGTGAGAAAGGGGTTCTGAGCAGCGGGAGTAAGTATTGCGTCTAACACTAGAATAGAGCACTAGGAAGGTGGCCAGTGAATTAAATACGAAGCCAAGCGTGGGGAAAAACCATGAGAAACAGGGTTGTACAGGCGAGTCAGGTTTCGATCCTGTGGAACTATGGGTTATGGGCCCACCATGTGAGTTAAAAGTAGGAAGGGCGGAGACGTCTTGCGTGATCATGCAAGCAAGGCATGTCAAAGGGTAGCCTGTCGATTATGTTGGCAACAACGTCGGTACCAAGGGCGTGGGACGAAGAGAACCATTTTCCTGCTCGTTGAACAAGGCGGACCAATAGGAAAGTTCTCGTCCATCGGTGGATACCAGAATGTCATCAACAATAGTAACAGGTTCTTGCTGACAGAATTGTACAATGAGGTGTTTACATAGGGAGGGAAATATTACTGCTTAGATCATGTGGATCACAAGAAAGGTTAAACAAACCAATGGAAAGAAAGATGTGATCATCAGACTAAACAGAACAATGGAAAGGAAAATGTGTTTAAACACATATTTCATGGGTATATCCTTCCCAAGGACAAGAGGAGCATGATATCTAGGACAGGATATAATGTAGAAAACTCTTTAGGTAAGGTGAGAGAAATTTCATGACATTACCCATACAACGGTGTTTGGATAATTGAGCGAGAAACATTTAGCATTGGGCTTCAAATGTTCTTGTTGAAAATTGAATTACCACAGACATGCTTCGAGATAGCATTGACATGGTCATTGGGTAAAGATCAAACTTTGGATTCACAAAGGATCCATCAGGAACAACTTATAAAATAAGTCTTACAATTTCCTGATGGAAGAATGGCTAGACTTGCTAAAAAGGATACTATGACAATAGGTCCTCCGCCCAGGTGTGCTAGGCATGACATCACCTTACCGGTCTTATAAAGACCAATGCTATAACTCCCAGAAAAATGTTCCAACCATCATATCTGACCGAGATTCAGATCCGATTGGTGTCAGGATACCTCAGACTCAGGATGCCTGAGAAGAAAAGGTGCAACACAATTTGACTAGATGACATTGTGAGATTCTCGGAAATGATCTATGGAAGCGAGTTCCAAAATAAGAGTTCATAATTAAACCAAGGAGAGGATGAGGGGGTGGCTGATGAACTAAATGACAATTCATCGAGATTTCCAAAAGATGGATTTCCACAATCATGTGAACAAAGAGATAACCTTTGTCAGATCAAATGATATAAGGAGATATGCTCGAGGAAAACATACCCAATTAAACATTGGTTGAAAGGTGCACCCGAAATATGGGCTTAGGTAGCATGACCGATGTTATAATGGTGATTCGATAACCAATGGTCTAAGAATGAAATGTCGACCATTAACTTCAAAGCAATAGGGTTTCTAGAAGGAAGGAATCCAAACAACACCGTTCACTTGTTGGAATCAACACGGGGACCAAGGAAGAATGTTGATGGTGAGAAGTATCACTATATACCAAGAATTCTTAAGAGGTGGAGTAATCCTCATGACATTCTTGACATAAAAGATGGTAATACTCCAAGGTCAAGAAGAACAAATGCTGGATAGCAAGGAACTCAAGGTATAACACAGAAGACGAACAAGTTTGTGTTGGAGGGAAGGCAATAAAGTGGTCGATGACAACACAAATCATCGAGGGTGAGGATGGTATTTCTCATCATGAATTCATTTCATATCTTGGAAGATCTCCGAATGCTGATGATGATCACGACACATTTGTCAAGAGATTTCATGAGGATGTAATCGATCGGCGATGACATCAAGTAAAAGGAATGATGAAGCGAAGTTTATTGGAACCATGGGTACGACACAAACTTGAAATCAAGCTTGCGGTTCAAGGCAAAATGATATGATGAGGAAGATCGACGTAAGCTTAGCTCATCATCAAAAATTGTGCTCTGGGAAGAAGGACCAGGTAGCACAGTTAAAATTTAGCACGATAAGGATATAGCCAATCAAGCTAGGAATGACTTGAAGGATTATTAAACTCATAAGCAACGAAAATTACTAAGAGTTATCGTATCGGAGCGCGGAATCTATTCACTTATCGATGTTCTCGGTTCACGACAACCCAGAACCCGTGGAGTCACTATGACAGGGAAGGTACTACTTCATTAGAAATTCATAAGATATCTCCTCGAGATACCATCGGGGTAATACAAGAAGGCAGATCAAAATAGAGGTTGGGCATGCGTATTGATTTGCAGAAGGCAAGTACTCTAACTTGTCCGAGAAATGGAATCAAGAAAAAAATATGGTCGGAACCACATTTGCGAAAGGCCAATTCCTATATATAAGATGAACTTATACCAAAGAGGGTTTAAGAGAAGCATCCATGATAAGATCAGCATCATGTCCATGGGCATGAACGCAAGGTTCAAGGTCGACTCCCACTTCTCCAATACACACTTCTCATTTACTGCTCTCAGTTAAGAATGTTTAGAGTTTGAAAGTTTAACTGGCGGAATACCAGAAGGTAATGAACCATGAAGGCTTTTGGGTTCACACAAATTAAGGGAGGTATATGTTCAACCCATCGGGGCATCTTAGTAACATATACAACAAACTTTGGAAGTAAATAACTCAAGCTCGAAAGCAAAGCATGGTTGAGAAAGCAGAGGATACAATTTACCAAAGGCATTATGTATCAGGGGAAGGACTCACAAAGTTATTGAATATGAAGGACGTTGTTGGATAAAATCCAACAAAGGATCTGATGGTCCACAACGGGGCTGATGTGAGCATCGGCACACAACTAGAGGAAGTAACAATGCAAAGGCATTGGATTATAGAAACAACTGACTAATTCAGATCTCAAATGCAAATGAATTGTGATTTTCAAATCAAGGGCTCAGTAGCAAACGCTCTCATTAAGGATGAATAAGTTGAGTAGACTAAGGGATACAATCGACGGTAATTTGATTGGTCGAGAACCAGCTCATGTTCAAAATGACATCTGAGCCAGAAGGATGAATTCTAGGCTCCGATTGAGGATTGCGAGCATTCGCAACATATTGAATCAAGAGACTCGAAATGATAATGACAAAGGGTACTATGAATATTGCTAGTCATATGGAACGCATCCATAATGTAAGCAGACAAGTATTTGCCGAGCAATAGCGGCCAAAGGATATCGGAAGATCAGATAGTATTTCAATGTATCTTGTGAATCATATGAACAACGGGGGAAGAACGGATACTCGGTAAGTGCGAGGAATTATCCGTAGGGGGTATTCATGGGGCAAGAACTACAAGGCGGTAAGCTCAAAGGATTCTCGGAATAACGAAGAGCAGTTCGGGGCATCTTGTGTTAACAAGATCAATGGGGTTGAACGTAAGACTGGCAAGTGTATGCGGTTATCCCTAAGGATATAACGGTGGTAGGGAATGTAAAAGCGATGACACAAAGTCTTGAGAGAACACTATAGAGTATCTTCGGAATCTTCTGGTGTAGCAGGCGATCATCTGTAATAAGGGGCTCTCCGGGAGGAAGTGATCACGAGATCCTAATGTTAGAGTTAGCAAATTCAATTAACCCGAATAGAAAAGAGATTAGAGTCCCAGAGTATAGACGAGGAATAAAAGATCCTAATACCACCCAATGGCGACCTGGGCCCGTAGGCCGCACAGCCATGTTAGTAAAAAAAATTCAATGACTAGACTCAACTTCGGCCAAGGAGTTGGAAAGGGGGATTCCTACAGGCAGTCGGCTTTGATACCAACTTGTGACGCCCCTGATTCAATCGTACACTAATCATGCACGCAAACGTGTACGATCAAGATCAGGGACTCACAGGAAGATATCACAACACAACTCTAAAAACATAAATAGGTCAGACAAGCATCATAATACAAGCCAGGGGCCTCGAGGGGTCGAATACAAGTGGTCGATCATATACGAGTCAGCGGAAGCAACAATATCTGAGTACAGACATGAGTTAAACAAGTTTGCCTTAAGAAGGATAGCACAAACTGGGATAGGAATCGAAAGAGGCGCAGGCCTCCTGCCTGGGATCCTCCTAAACTACTCCTGGCTGTCGTCAGCGACCTGCACGTAGTAGTAGGCACCTCCGGTGTAGTAGGAGTCGTTGTCGACGGTGGCGTCTGGCTCCTGGGCTCCAGCATCTGGTTGCGACAACCAGGAAGAAAGGAAAAGGGGAAAAGGGGGAGCAAAGCAACCGTGAGTACTCATCCAAAGTACTCGCAAGCAAGGATCTACACTACATATGCATGGGTATATGTGTAAAGGGGCCATATCGGTGGACTGAACTTCAGAATGCCAGAATAAGAGGGGGATAGCTAGTCCTGTCGAAGACTACGCTTCTGGCAGCCTCCATCTTGCAACATGTAGAAGAGAGTAGATGGTAAGTTCACCAAGTAGCATCGTATAGCATAATCCTACCCGGCGATCCTCTCCTCGTCGACCTGTAAGAGAGCGATCACCAGGTTGTATCTGGCACTTGGAAGGGTGTGTTTTATTAAGTATCCGGTTCTAGTTGTCATAAGGTCAAGGTACAACTCCGGGTCGTCCTTTTACCGAGGGACATGGCTATTCGAATAGATAAACTTCCCTGCAGGGGTGCACCACATAACCCAACACGCTCGATCCCATTTGGCCGGACACACTTTCCTGGGTCATGCCCGGCCTCGAAAGATCAACACGTCGCAGCCCCACCTAAGCACAACAGAGAGGTCAACACGCCGGTCTAAATCCTATGGCATAGGGGTCTGGGCCCATCGCCCATTGCACACCTGCACATTGCGAGGGCGGCCGGAAGCAGACCTAGCAACCTCCATTACAAAGGAAGTTATGTTACGCGGTCCAATCTGGCGCGCGCCGCTCGGTCGCTGACGTCACGAAGGCTTCGGCTGATACCACGAAGTCGAGTGCCCATATCTTTCCCACGTAGTTGGTTAGTGCATATAGACCAAATGGCCAGACTCAGATCAAATACCATGATCTCGTTAAGCGTGTTAATTGATGTAACCGCGGACACCGACCAGGGCCAGGCCCACCTCTCACCTAGGCGGTCTCAACCTGCCCTGTCGTTCCGCCACAAAGATCCACCCAGAGGGCCGTCGGGACAAAGGTCCTTTCAGCCCCCAATCCGTGAATCACTCGCGGGTGCTCCACGAGCCGACCCGACTTTAGTCACCACATGTATCATGTATAAAGTATATAGTATAAACCCGTGATCACCTCCCAAGTGATCACGGCCCGATAGTATAGCACATCAGACGGACAAGAATGTAGGGCCATAGATGGAATACTGGCATCCTATACTAACCATGTAGGATTGCAGGTAAAGGTAACAACAGTAGTGGCAAAGACAGGCTATGCAGCAGAATAGGATTAACGGAAAGCAGTAACATGCTACACTATTCTAATGCAAGCAGTATAGAGAAGAATAGGCGATATCTGCTGATCAAGGGGGGGGGGGTTGCCTGGTTGCTCTGGCAAGAAGGAGGGGTCGTCAACAGCGTAGTTGGACGGGGCACCAGCAGTGGCGTCGGTCTCGTAGTCTACCAGAGAGAAGAGCGGGAAGAAACAATGAATACAATGCAAACAGATGCATAACGATGCATCACAAAGCAAACAGCGGTATTAGGTGTGCCCTAACGCGGTAAGAGGTGATACAGGCGAAGGGGGGACACATCCGGGAAAGTATCCCCGGTGTTTTGCGTTTTCGGACAGATGTACCGGAGGGGAAAGTTGCATGTTCGATATGCTAGGGGTGTGTGGCGGACGAACGGGTTGCGTATCCGGATTCGTCTCGTCGTTCTGAGCAACTTTCATGTACGAAGTTTTTCCATCCGAGCTATGGTTTATTTTATATTAATTTTAAAAGATTTAATCATTTTTAGAATTTATTTAGTTATTTTAAATCAACATTATCCAGAATAGTGCATGCTGACGTCAGCATGACGTCAGCAGTAAACAGGGCGTTGACTGGGTCAAACTGACATGCGGGACCCACTTGTCATACCCTGTTTAGGTTAATTAGGGTTTAGCTAATCTAATTACTGTTTAATTAAACTAACTAGTTAATCAGATTAATTAAACATGATTAATTAACTTAATTAATTCACTAATTAATTGATTATTAATTTTATTAATTCATTT
Source organism: Triticum aestivum (assembly GCF_018294505.1). NCBI lineage: Eukaryota > Viridiplantae > Streptophyta > Magnoliopsida > Poales > Poaceae > Triticum > Triticum aestivum. The sequence goes on along the minus strand of NC_057811.1, from coordinate 36,541,379 downwards.
TTATTTATCTCTTTTTAAAACGTTCTGGGGGCGTGGGCCCCATATGTCATAGGGCCAGAGGGCTACCGGGCGGTGGATGCGGGCGCCTGGGCGTGGGCGTCCGCCCGAACACGCACGGGCGTGATGGAGGGTGCCGGCGGAGGCCATGGCCGGTTGCGGCTTCAGGGCAGGTGACCGGCGGCGGCGGCGACGGAGGAGCAGCGGGGCGCTGCGTGTGGCGGAGCGGCATAGGGCCGGTGGCCAGGGACGGGGCGGAGCAGCGGCCAGCAGCAGAGGAGGCGGCGAGTGGGGTGTGCGGGCAGCCGCGAGCCACAGCGGCAGAGAGAGGCGGGGCGGTGATCGGAGCAGCAGGGGGTTACGGGGTGAGGTCGCAGCGAAGGTAGGGCATAGCGCAGCGGGCGCGAGGTCGGGCCGCGGCGACGTGGGCAGGTGGTGAGCAGGGTGCCGGGCCGGCGCGGCGATGGCCGCGAGTGGCCGAGCGGGCGTGAAGCAGAGGGAGCGCGGGCGATGGCGGGGACTGCGGGCGCGCGAGGGGCGCGGGTGTCAGTGGCCCGGCAGGAGCAGCACGTCGAGCAGGCCGCAGCGGCGCGGGCGAACAGGGGATCGCGGCGGTGATGCCGAGCACGGAGCGAAGCGCGCACGGAGCGGACGAGCGTTCGTACGCGTGGGCGCGCACTGGAGCGAAGGAGAGAGGAGGGGCGCTCACGAGGGGAAGGTAGGGCAGGGGGCAGTGGGGCTCGGGGAGGTTGACGGGGACGGCCGGCGCAGGGGAGGAGGCGAGGACGTAGAGGACAGTGGGGAGGCAGTCCGAGCGGCGACGGCGTTGAGCTCCGAGGCGCGGGCGCCCGAGCCCTGATCTGATCTGGATCGGGGGAGAGAAGGGGAACGACGTGGGGGAGAGTGGTGGGTTCGGTGGGTTAGGGTTTCGGGGGAGGGGGTTAAGGGAGTGGGGTGTGGGGCGGTTGGGCCGTCCTGGTGGGGTGGCCGACTGGGCCGGCTGGGTCGAGGCCCAGTGGGGGGCTTTGGGGGGTTTTCTCCCAAGTTTTATTTATCTTTGTTGGTTTTGTTTCCTCTTTTTATATTTCTTTTCTTTGTTTTCCTTTTTCTGTTTTTTTTTTAAATGTTTAGCACCTAATTGATTTTTATAAAATATGGGAGCTAGCTCATAAATTGCAGTGCATTAGATCCTAGCACCAAAAACTAGTTTTGGTGAAATACTATTTCATATTAGGTTTAGATTAATTAAAAGGTTATTAAGTAATGTATTCAGCCACAGTTTGAGGTTGTTTAAATGACTTATCATATTTCAATAATGTTGTTTACAATTTTATCCTAGCATCTGATTTATCTACTATTTATTAAACATTTTAGTTTTACGTTTGAAAACTTTTGTTGTTCGCCTTTAATTAAATTTTGAATTTGAAACGGTTTTTTTGAACTAACCCAAGATTAACTACAGTGACAGAGGTGACGTGGCATCATTAGCAGGGAATTACTGTAGTCTAATTATCCGGGCGTCACAACGACGGGGTAGGGGTAGCGGCTCCGGCAAGGTGGAGGATGGGGTGGCGGACGGAGGAGACTGGCCGCAGTGGGGAGGTTGTCGTGGCGCCGACGGTGTATGAATGGGTAAATGGAGTGGGAGGGGGGATCTCAAACTTTGGGACACGCTTGTCTAAAATGTGGGAAAGTTACGAACTTATCCCCGTTTAAAATTTCGGACATCACGTCGGTTGGGGATAGGAGGGTAATCTCGCATCTCCAATATTTGTCGGTAACCATTTCGGGCGAGGAGAGGGTGTTTTGCCGCCCACGGTTGGCGTCCACGCTGTATGAATGGGGCTGACAGGTAGGGCGGTTGTGTCACGTCTGAGGGAAGTTACACATCTGCCCCTATTTAAAATATTAGCCTACATCGATTTCGGACGAGGAGAGTTTGTTTTGCCGCCCACCGTGGATGAATGGGGAAATGGAGGGAGAGACACATGTCTTTCGGACAAGCTTGAATCAAATGTGTTTTGCTGCCCACGTTTGGCGCCCACCGGGTCTGAATGGACTCAGAGGCCATCGTGTCATGTCTGATTGAAGTTACTATTCTACCCCTATCGACAGCAGTGTAAATCCGGTCGATAAGGATGTCAAGTGTCAGGGGTAGACAATTATTTCCATCTCGCAAACACTTGCTTCGGGCAGCCCACAAATGATAGTGGTTGTTTAGCCGCTTCGTTCAAAACCTGGGAGAATTAGCATTCACGTTTGCCCTGGGCCCTGGCAACTAAATCCAAATCCAATTTTTATTCGATTACGAATATCCACAGATAATTCTACGTTGTGTTATTTATTTCTCCAAAACCACAACAAAGATTTATTCCACCTTTATATATGATTATGATTTAGAAATGCCATGATCTTCGAATTCAGTAGGTTGGATACACTTTGAGTCAAACAGTTATTTCATCCAATACAATATGCTCACACGAAAAACAGTTCACCTTATGTCAATCATACAAGTACTGAGGATTACCTCGCCTAAAAAATTTGGATCATTACAACTCATGGACAACATAGGGGGTCTTACAACATAATCCATTCAGAGACATGACAGAACATGCAAGTACAATAATCTAATGACAATTTCAACTAGTATCTAAAGAAGAACTGGGATTACCATGGGCTTCAGATAGCAGAAGCAGCAGGACCTCCTCCGTCTTCAAATGCAACATTCTTACTTCCTCCAATTCTTGGGTTCCTTGCATAATGGGTGTAGCTAATTGCATGATTTCCAGCTTCAAGATCGAGATTACCTCATTCATGGCAGCCACGCCATCTCTTTCTGCCTCTATTGGAGCCTCAATAACTATAATATCTGTGCTCAGACCGCTCTCCAGCGGTGTTGCCTCTGAACTGCTACCATCTAGTAACATGGATGGCGCACTGCTTCCACAAATAGATTCTGGGTTGTACATTGGTCCTAGTGTGAACGGCATCCTGAAAGGTTTCCGCTGGACATAAGTGAGAGATGGTTATCGCATGATCCAGGCAGTAAGCTTACATGGTAAACGACATACGAATTATTGCCGAGCATGGCAAGCTATATTTAAATGGTTTGAAGCAGCATCAGCCGAAAAGAAATTAAAATGGTAAAATGAAACAAGGGTTGTAAGTCGCAAATAAACGACATCCGCCAGTCCCATCTAGTTAGTTTTTGCTAGCTCCCTAGTTCATTTTCCTCAGAAAACAAAAACTCTTTTGAACTATCATACCACTAGTGGACTTTAATCGGGATTAAACGGGACCCAGTTGACATCCCTAGTTGAAAGGGAGTGTACCACCGCTATATTTAAGTTGCCAAGGCATCTAAGCAGTTGAAATAATCTGAGAAAGCACCTAAGAGTGTGGCCTCATATAAACTACGAAGACAGTCTTGTGATGAAGTTTAGAGGAAAAGTTAAGGACTCAAATGAACTAGGCATGCATTTCTTTACGATAGTACAGTAGGCACTGCTGACATATTGGCCAACTCAGGTATAGCATAACAAGTAACAAACAAGCATTCGAATCAAGCAATACAGCAAAGCATACAACTGAACTATTTGTAATTCTATAGGATTACAGGTTGAGGGCACAAGCCAAGAAAGCAGCCCAGATGCATTACATTTCACATGTACTAAAACACACTGGCTTACCATATGTTGCTGTGAAGCCTCGCTGCTGTTGCAATGTTCTTTCAAGATATCGTCAGCATCCCGTGGTTGCAAATCTAGTTGTTGTAGTTTATTCTGCACCCTCTATTTAGGTAAAATTAATTTTAGCCGCATGCACTTGTTTGAATTGATCATCAATGGTTCATATAAACTAATGAAAGAAGGGTGTGTGCATACACGACAATATATCTGCTTCCCTCTATTTTTATGCTTGTTCGAGGTGCCAGCCCCAAAAGAACAAATATTTTGCTTGATGGGGTTGGCAGCTCCATAATTAATAGAAGCATCAAATTAGTCATGCAACTTGGGAAGATCAAGAACACACAGAAAAGTAATGAACAGAGGCTCAGAGCAGTGATGTAATAGCTAGCATCAGAAAATGTAGGGTAAAACGAACAAAAAGCAGCGGAACCACTTGCTAGCTTGCTGATGTGTAATTAAGCATAGAGAACATGAAGCAGTCTGATGGAACCAACAGGTGGCATAGCTTCGCAGTGACAACCTTGATCGAATGTGTAGGATAGGTGGGAGGTGGTGACACACAACGACCAATCCTGAAAGACCACTCTTTCGTCTAAGGATGCCTAACCGCCGCACCGATCATTCGGGGAGGAAACCGGCTATTCGAACTGGCGGGTGGGTGGATACCCTAGTGCTTATTGGACCATCTGCTCTATCTGTTCGATTTGAGCTTCTCCAGAGAAGATGAGACGCTAAAAATGAAAGTGTTCGCAACGCATACCGAAAAAGGGTACCTATGTTGCCGACCATTAATGACTAGTTCGATTCGGAACAACACCATTATCATAAATATAGCATGCAAGAAGTAAAATAGTACAGTGATATCTAGGAAGTACAGTAATACTTAGGACAAAACTAAAGCATATTAACCATATGTGCACTGGTATGTAATTTAGCACATGTAACATGTTCACTGCCAGAAGTATGGCCCTACAGGGGCAAGTAGAATAACGCGTCTCATGAAAAATGAATGATATCCTGAATAAATTCAAAGGTGTGGTGCTTATGCTAAAAAAGTGAACGTAGGCGCCGGCCATTGGATAATAGTACCTGATTCTCGGCGGCATATGGGTATCGTTGTCATACTTGATAGCTAAGGATCGTCGATGGTGCTCGTGTTGCGGTTGAGTTTGGGCCGGCTGTCGCCGTCGCTCAAGCGGCTCCGGTGCTTCGGTTGCGGCGCCTGTCGACATGCAAGAAAGCTCATCTGTGGTAAGTGAACAGTTTTTTTTGAATATTTACTGTAGGGTAAAAACCCCACAACCCTTTATTGCCTCAACCAAACAAAACCAAACTGTACAGAGGTTACAATATTTACAGGCCTAAGCTAAAAATAAAGAAAGCTTACTTTACATGGGGGAGTTAACCCAATCGACCAGTCTAGTCCTAAGGGTATCCTTGAGTCTATGAGACAATAGAAGGATATCATGAATAAAATTACATCTCCATGCAGCAAAAGTAGCCCTCGTCCCCCTGAAGGTTCGTCCATTCCTCATAATCCAAATATTCCAAGCAGCCGTGAGCATCACTTCAAAGAAGAATGGGTAGACAAAACTTTGTCTTGCGTGGGAGATGCACTATTGAATATTTGAGCCATGATTCCAATCCAGCTGCAAATAATTCCAGACTCTGCAACTGAAATTGCATTCAAAGAAAAGATGTGCTCTGTCCTCATAAACAAACGCATTGCAGATGACACATAAATTATCATCTAGAGGGGACCTCCAGTGCCTTCTGACTAACATGTCCTTAGTATTGAGCCTGTCAAAGAAAAGGAGCCAGCCAAAGAAGAGAAAAACCTAAGGAGTACAAATCGAAATAACCTGATGAGGCTGCGGCGACAGTAAAGCAGGGCCGATGGAGTTGAATATGGCGTCCGTGGAGCGGGTCCGGTGCAGTGGACGAAGGCTTCGGCGGGCACGGTGTACAGTGCTTTCGTTGAGGCAGATTTGTTGCGGCGGATGAGGGCTTGTATGAAGGGCCATCGATGGGGCGGACGAGGGAGTCAGTGAAGGGCCTACACTGTGGTGGACGAGGGCGTCAGTTAAGCATATCCGGTGCGGTGGACCATGATGGCGGTTAAGGAGATCTGGAGCAGTGGACAAGCCAGTCGCTGAAGCGGCTCCGGTGAAGTGGTGAGTTGGCAGTTGGGGGTTCCAAGGTGCGGAAGGTAGATCCGGCGGGGTGTGAGGTCCACCGTTGCGGTGGAGGACTAGATTCGGCGGCTTGCCGTGGTTAGGGGGGGTCGGGGAGGGGAAGTGGAGGGGCTCTGGGGAAGAATGTTGGGGGCAAAGAGGGGAAAACAATGGAGTTACCAAAGCAGCCCTTTTCCGTTCATGTGGCAGGGGTAAAACAGGAATATCGCAGGGCTAAACTTTTGGGCGCGAGATATTTCGATGTGAGCGGGAAGTTTAAAAGCTTTTGGCGCCTGAAATTAGAAGGGTTCTGCTCTTGTACGGTCGACTATGATATCATGGCCGAGAATTGATTTGTTTTGCACCCAAAAAAAGTGCAAGTTTTGAAAATCAATGTCTCCAACTCGAAACTTAGATTGTCCATTCAATTCAAATATGGATCATTGATCTAGTACAAGCAAATACCATCAACGGTACAATCCAAATGAAATTCCAAATGTGTTTATCCTAAATATGATGACAAAAGAAAAAATGTGTATGTGTATGAATAAAGTCGATGATTGTAAAGTTTGAACATGCCCGTATGTGTATATCTCTAGGTTTGATATATGAATTTGAAATCACGAAATCCCGGCTTAAAAAATGTACCTCCGTTTAAATGAATTACAAAAGCTAATGATGGAGTCGGATTCCAAAATTCCAATCTTAGGTTTGTAATTCTGGTACATCAAGGTATATCACGCATGTTCAAAAATATCGTTATCTCATAGTCCAAACTATGAAACAAATTGATCAACCATGAGTGCACACACTATTGACCATATATATCTCAATTACGCTAAAGTCCCTCAAATATAGACACCTCACTCTTTATTTGAGGCCAACTCCCCCCCCCCCACACACACACAAGTTGTTCTCTCCCTCAGACACGAACACACGAGCACATTAGCACCCCCATCTCTTCTAAAGTCCGGACCCCAATATATGTCTCTATCACTTTGTCTCTCGAGCATGCACACATCTCTTCCCCCGCTCTCTAGGTCTCCCGGCATCTCTCTTTGCCAAGCACACGCACTATGTAGAGTCTATCTTTCCCATACACACAAAACGTCGCCCCCAAACGTCTATCTCCCTAGTTATGTGGTTCTCGCACACTCACCACACACACCTCCCCCACTGCAAACAAGCACAATTCGTCTCCTTGTGCACCACTCTCCTCTTTCTATCTCTCCCACATGCGGACCCACCCCAGCTCCTTCCCTGTATACATATATGCCGTGACTCTTTCCATAGCTCCCTAATGTATCATCGTTCTCAATCTCGCACGCTGTTCTCTACACCATCTATTCTAGATCTCTCATGAAGTCCCTATCACACACACGATGACTCGCTTCCCTCGCGTCTCCGTACATAGGCCAATTTCGAACAACATCAACATTGTCTCCCTATCTATACGCCATTTATGGACACAAACGACCCCTCTCCCCCCTCTCTTCCTCTCTCTCTCTCTCCGTCGCTCTCTCTCTCTCTATCTCTCGCTCTCACACCCCTCTCCCACACACACTCGATGTCTCTTCCAAATAGTCTGCTCCCCGCCCGCACCCATGCTATCCTGCTACTACACATGCCTTTGTCTCTCTGTGACACACATGTCACACCATTCCCCCTTCCCTTATACCAGGTTTACATCATTAGTGGTCTCTCTACTCCACATACACACACTCCCTCTCACACACAAACACGCACACAAACACACACAGACACACACAAACACCCATTTATCTGGATCCTCGTGTCTCCCCATGTCCGCATGTGTATCTCACACACTCACTCTCTGATTATGTCTATGTGTCTCCATGTTACACAACACAAAGCCTCATGTACATGTCTCTCTCTATCCTCCACGCACATAGACACAAAGAATCTCTTATCATTGCCTCAGTCTCTAGACATATCACACACGCACACTGTCTCTCTCTCTCGCAAACACGCCCAACAAGGGTTTCCCCGTGAATAACTTACCGTCTATTCATCAACAGTCGTGGCAGTACGGCGAACACGAGACATGAAAAATAAGAAATCTACACGTGCGTAGACCACCTAGTATGACTACTAGGACTAGAGCAAGCCGAAAACGCGCCGCCGTCACCCCCTCCTTATCGGCGATGGGAAAACCTTAGTTTTACACAGTCGAGAAGTCATTGTGCTAAGGCCCCACATGCTGAGGCATTGAATAGAATGTAGATCCTAGTTTACGGAAACAAGTATCGATAATACGTTTGTATCTCCATACTTATATTTCTTCTCTTATAAAAAACCGAGTTGGTGATGATGGTATGCGTGCCATCTTACGACCGTCCGATCTATATCTGACGGATGGAAATTAAACTAAAAGATACCCACACCTCCCTCCACACTTGCAGACAAGGCCTTCCCTCGTTCATCCTTATCTCCAACAACCTCATTGTTGAGCAATTAAAAAAGGGAGCCTTTGGAACAAACTGGCCTGGTGGCCGTTGCCGGCGTCGTCCATCCCCATGCCTCCGCTCAGTCCGACCACCAATCACCACCACGCCCCACTCCTCTTCACCTTATCTCCTATTTCTCGAGATATCATTAGTTTTTACACATGGGATTACTCCCGCATGGGTCAATCACAACAAGTGTTTTATAAAAAATGCATCTTGATGTTCCATGCAATGCACGGACATCTTGCTGGTACTCCTACAGAAGACTAAGTTGGTGATGATGGTGTGTCTGCCATCCGTCATTTCTGACCATTAGATCTACATTTAACGACTGTGAGGTAAGTTGTTGCCTTTTCTCACCAACATCCCACTTCTCTACCAATTTGCAGAAAAACCCATAATTAGTATCTTAAAACCAACCACATCCCTCCCTCACCTCACCAAAACAGCCCAAGGAATATATTCTGATTGAAACATAATATATCTCTAGTGATATATGTATATCAAAATTAGAGTGTTTTGTATCAAGTTTGTGAATAAGTATTATTCTAATTATGATCCATTGCAACGCACGTGAACATTGCTAGTATTTCCAACCATGCAGAAAAAATGCTAGTATTTCCATAGTTTCGAGTTTTCCATCAAGATATTAGTCACTCATGGTTGATATTTACTTTCAATCACGTACACATATGCACTATGTAACTAGCCTTGCTTATTGGCTTACAAAGCTTAACTTTCACTCCTACTTACAATATGTAGAGTATTTAACAAAAACTACCACTTTCAACCAGCCTAGGAAGAAACTATTGTACAAAAAATAGCAAAAACATACCAAAAATTTCTTAATCCACGCCGAAAAGTACTACCTATTGCCGATTAGGCTCGCTTAAACCCGTTTATGATAGGGTTGGCCCACACGTCCGTGCTGACGAGGCAGCTTAAACCAACACATTTTGTTTGACCGTTGACACGAGGGACCCACATCTGACCTTCTATCCTGTTATTCCCCCTCAAATCATTATTTTTCCTGAACATTACTTCAAACAGTACTGATGCATGTTCGACGCTGGCGCCGGCGATGAGCGAGTTGGCCGCCGCTCCGCCGGACGGGCCAAACGCCGCGCTGGCCTCCCCACGAGTTGGCAGGCTGGCCGGAGCGTGACTCACGAGCGAGCAAGCCACCGCACTGGCCTTTGCTTGAGCCAGATGGCTGGCCTTAGTGTGGCGCGTGCGGGCAAGCCGCCGCGCCGCCGTGCCAATCTAGCTAGCAAACCTTGCAGACAAGCAGCTGGACGGAGCTATCTTGGCTAGCTAGCAGCCGCGAGCGCCGGACGGAGCTGGAATCCGGGCTGCCGCAAGATGGGCTCTGCACCGCCGGCGGTTTTGACCTCGCCTTCTGCCGGCGGCGGTAGTTGCGTCCCATGGCCGAGGATGACTAGGTGGACGGGCCGGAGGTAGGAGGTCACTCGGGGATTTTTGTGCAGACTGACATGTAGGTCCCACAAGTCATAACGCCAAACTTGCCGGTCGAATAGAAGGCGTTGACTTAAGGGGCGACATGGGTTGAAACATGCCTATAACGGCACTTTTAGAGTAGTCGTTTCTTGGTAGGGCTGGTTGGTAAGGGCATGTACAATGGTTGATAAGATAGTCTTATCTTAAGTCTACCACGTATGCAAGTGGTAGTAGTTTCTTGGCATTATTAGTGGTTTCTTGTAAGGAACAATCTACTGCTAGCGACAAAAGGCGATTCTAGGTTGCGTTGTACTCCAACGAGTACTACTAGTGGTCTCGGGAGTGTATAACTCGTTTTGTGGGTTCGATCCCGGCCGAACGCATGGCGGCCTTTTTTTAAATAGTAACTTCGCCGCGAGCCAATATTGTACACGGGTAGTTTGAGTTTTGAAGTCGAACGGACGTGTCGCACCACAATCTGGGTGCACTAGATAGCCCAGCCACGTGAACGGGTTTTCCTTCCCATCATCTCGTGGCTCGCGTGCTCGCCCTGGCCGCACCTCGCTTGGAGCTTCCTCGTCGGCTAGTAGCATATTTAAACTAGTGCCTCCCAATTAAGCCCGAGGAGCCGGAAAAGCCTGGCGCGGCATTGGGAACTGTGCAATATGGCTCTGTACGTAAAGTGCTAGTACTCTGTAGCTTGTTGCGTTGCACACATGGACTTCACTCCATTATCGGCTCTATAAAAGAAATTCCTCTTGATGTGATTTTTTTTGAAACGGAGGCAAAAGCTTTGCCTCATCTCATTCATAAAGAAGGAACTACTAACAAAGTTCGACAAGATCCATTACACCTCCACAAATGGAAGCGAAAAGCCTAGTCTCGCTGTATCAAATAACTCAAATGTTCTGCCCCCGCAGTAACCGTCGCTGATAAACAGGCTGCTAGTGTGTGCGTGAGAGGAGCGGCTGAGTAGGCCAGCTACGCGCTTGAATAGAGCACCGAGAGTACCCACTAGTAGGTGTACTTTCCCTGCAATGATAGTACAGCGATGGTTCTAGAGAATAGTACTAGCCTCCGCTTCCAACTGTAGCTCCTTGGCCCTGAGATTAAGAGTTCAAAACTGGTGCACTATACTAGAAGCACAGTACATCGCACTACTAGTTGAGAAAGAAGTACTAGTACTGCTACAATACGAGTACGTAGTAAATAATAGCCTCACCCCTTCGCTAAGGAACGATCGAGGAGGTACAGTTGGAAGGGACGAGGCCCTGCGGTTACTACACTCTTATCTCCTCCTCGCCAGTTCCCCTCCCCGCGAAGAGAAGGCAGTTCGTCGCCGCTCCCATGGATTCGCCAGGCGGTTCTCCTCCTCGTCGAGGCTGGGAGACCTTGGACGACGATCCTCTGGGAGAAATCACACGCCGCTCCGACGTCCTCACCGCCGCAAGACTCGGTGCCTCCTGCATAGAATTTTTCAAGACGGTGCTTAAACAGGCTTGGGAAAAGGCCATGCTTGTTGGTCTTCCATGCGTCCTCAAGGAGAAGGTTCTTCTATGGGACAATCCTTCGAACAGTCCACCGCTCCCTGGCCATGGTTGCACGTTGACTCCGCTAGAGTTGCCGACGTTGAAAGGTAGTCGGATTTTGTCCGATGAGCAAGTCAGTCATGGAGTTTGATCATGTAGTACTTAGTTATTCCATTTCCATCCCGTAATTTCTCCACTGCCCACCGTCTTATATATAGGTCTGTGTCGGTGCCAACGAAGATTGGCTTGCATACCTCCGGCCGGATACCACCATCATTTTGCACAACATCCACAGCAGTGCGGCCGTTCCCGTAGACCCCTTCTCAACCATTGGGATCGGCCTTCCGGACTGGCTGGGCTTGAATACGTATGATGATGCCTACATGCGATTGAAGAAGATAGCAATTGCGGACCCGCCGACAAAGCGACGCGGCTACGACGATTACTATCTCATCGCGGTGTTCGACATAAGGATTGCCATCAATGCAAGAGGCAGTAACGGCAGAGGCTGGCGCATGTTGGCCGTGGCAGATTTGTACCCCTACACGTTCGAAGACACCGTGCGCCATCTAGGCCGCATCTTTGCGGTGACAAGCCAGGGGAGTTGTTTCATCTGGTTGCCATCCTACGGTATGGGAGATTACAAATGGAATGCACAAACCATCATTTGCATCCCTAACGGTACTCCACAATTTTGCAGGGACCAGTCATCCCCTGATCAAAATAAGATCGCCAATCCTGGATGTGCATTTTCATCCGCGATTCGGTCTAACCTAGAACCTTGTAGCTGACTTTGGCATATTGCGATCAACTATCTTAGCAGTCGTTACCCATGGTACCACTTATGTGCAACATGGTCACACAATCTACCACGATCGGACCGTCACCATCTACCCAGATATTCCATTTAGTATTATATTTTTTAACCCTCTCGCCTTCTCTTTCGTTGTTGTACTACTTACTAATACTAGTAGGAGTACTTTTTACCTTGGAGGACGCGTATAGCTAGCTAGGCCCTTGAAGACATGAACCCACTAGCTGCCACCATTTTTGTTTATCCATGTCTTACTATCTCATCCATGTAGCCAAGAGTGGCTATATATAATAAGCCGGTTATTTTACTTCCTCTATACCGGAGTAGTACTATTTGCTGCACAGTATTACTAACCGCCATATTTGAGCACAATATTATTATGCATGGACCTTGACTGTGTACGTCACCATGTGTCCAGATCTGAGATGCCGCGTGTACCAGATGAACGGCGCCGAGTTCGACCCCCGTGATGCTACGTGGGTGCCGAGGAACACTCTTGGAGAGTACTCGCTTTCCATTGGGGACAGCTACCCCATTGTGAAGCGGATGCCACCTTCCGTGCACGACACCGAAGGCCTGCCGTTCATGAAGCATGGTTGTGTCTTTAGTGCGCACCACCGGATGAACGACATGCTGGGACACGCTATCCCTGATTTATGCCGCTTCAGCTTGGATGAGTCTCCATCGTGTGGAACCGGACTAGAAAGTTGTGACAATGATTCCCGTTGCCCACCGCTATGGATCGTGCCATCCATGAAGAACACCTAGGACTGGAACCTGGAGGAGTACATGTAGCCCATCTATAACGTGTAAGTAGAGTATGGTAAATTGTGAACGATAGCGCTGTGAATATATGTAGACTAGTCGTGCACAAATTTATCACATGAATTGGAGATGAAGGCCTCCATTGGTTTAGAGGAATCTTGTAGGAATTTCATAGGATAGGATTTCTATAGGAAAAATTCCTTTAGAGCCCTTTGATTTGTAGGAATGGAATCCTATTCCTATGGAGGAATTCTTCCTATCCTCCGCATTTCATAGGAAAATAAACATTAGCCTAGACTCAATGGAAAAAATCCTATGATGTGAATCAACGGGCATATCCTTTCCTATTCCTACTCATAGGATTTGAGATACATGTCATCTCATTTCCTACGACTTTCCTATTCCCACGATTTTCCTACCCTATGAACCAAAGAAGGCCAAACTTGTGTGGCATACTGGCATTTGTCCTTTAGAATTTATTACTAGTAAATGTGTTATGTGTACGTGCAACTTGTGTGGTTGTTGCACAGGATCCAACATGCTCATTGAGAAAAAAAGGTGGCACAGCTTTGGATATAGGTGACGTGGCGGCATCATATAGTAGCATCGTTCGCTACAGTTGTAATACTCCTACTAGGACGACAACTCCTATAAAACCTTGCGCTTGGCTCTTTGCCCCTTCGGGAGATTCAACAGTTCATACTCGTGTGAACCTTGCACTTGGCTCTTCGCCTCTTCGGAAGGTCCAACAATGATGATACTACGGTACAATATGCTTCTGGCAATCTGACACCAATTGAACTGCTGCACGTCCACCGCGAGGGCGAGGGCGAGCGAGAGGGAGAGGGCGCTGTAGTCAAAACCCTCTCCTCGTCCTGCGAGCCACCATGCGCGTGGGCAAGGGAGAGGCGTAGTAAGCAAGCTTCTCCTCGTTCGGCGAGTTGACGGGACACATCAAAGCAGTACAAGTACTAGTCCTTTTCGGTTAAATATGGCTTAATTTGAAACGAGAAAAATACACTGGCGGTCAACGTATGTAACACTACACTCTTTACGGTCACTATATATAGTTTTGCGGTGATTATACGATCAGTAGCTCATCGTAGAGCACCGTATTGCACCCTACTGACCGGCCACATAGTCGACGTGGCACTTTGTTGACTGGTTAAATTGTCACCTGGTTTCTGGGTCCCACCTGTCTGTTGGCAGAGCAAAGAAATCACTTGAACAAAACTTTACGCAGGCGCAACAGGAGTCCAACCCTTGCGCACGAACCACCCTGGCTGTGTATGTGAGTGCATGCACGTGTACTCCCTCGGTCTTCCAACAAAGAGTGTACATCGGCTAAAAAACAAAGAGTGTACATCTACACTTCCAATGCATTTAGCCTTTAATCTAAAATCGATATTGATTGACTAATGCACCAACTTGTGCTCTAGCTATAGGCTACATGTCTATCCTTAATTACAGCATGCAACAACCTTCATTTAATCTTCTTCTCTCAATGATCGCATGCACACATAAATCTGCTACTTTTGGGCGTTAATTATGCCCTGGTCAATGTGTAAATCTCTAAATGTACAGTCTGTCACGGACGTAGGGAGTAGGTTGAGCACTTGAGCGTGAGCGTGTGTGTTGCGTCGCGTGCTGTGTGCGGCATGGGTGCATGAGTGTTGTGTGCGTCCATGTGTACGTGTGAGTGTTGCATGTTGCATGCATGCATGCATGCATGAGGCTTTTACTCCCTCCCATTGACATGTTCATATTTCAAGCATCCTCTGTTCCCTCCATATTGTGATACTCCCTCTGTTCCCAAATACGGAGTAAAAGCCTCCCTCTGTTCCCATGGAGTATTTTTCTCTCTAGAGATTTCAACAAGTGACTACGTACGGAGCAAAATGAGTGAGTCTACACTCTAAAATATGTCTACATACATTCGTATGTTGTATTCCATTTGAATGTCTAAAAAGAAAATATTTAGGAACGGATGGAGTAGCAAATAAACATTAAGTTCTCTTGTTTTTCCCTCCTTGGTCACGGTGCACAACCAAAGATGACTCGCCTGGATGGAGGGAGTAGATGGTCAAAGTTTGACACAAAATTAATGCATTGGCAAACATAATTTTTTGAGGAAAACGAGTGCATTAATTGAGTGTTTTTGCAAACTACAAAAATTATTCCACCACTCATCATCTACCTTGGTTGATGAGATTTTGAACTGAGCCCTATAAACCGGAAAGGAGGTAGTACTAGTACTCCTACATTATTGGTGCCAGGTGCCTTGGACAATGTTTCATCTTGTTGGACAGGATGCATCGATGCTTACATGGGGTGCTAAGCACATTAAAAACTTTAGCAACTAAAGCTCCCAATGCTTACATGTACAGGTGCTTAACTTGTTGGTGCTAAGCATCCTTTATTTAATGATTTTGTAACTAAAGTTCTTCATGCATTGGTGGGATTATTCCATTTAAGTGTTTTGTCTAGGTTCTCGCGCTTAGTACTGGGGTCACCACACTTATCTCTCCTCTTAATTACCTTGCCACATCAGACTTTTTGCCTACATGGCAGCCTTAGCACCTGTACAAGGCGGAGCATTGGGAGGGGCCCGAGCGTACATGCATAGGGATACCGTAGATAGGAAGTCTTCGCGATCCATTATTCCCCATCTCGGTCAGAGAGAACTATTCAACTAGTCTTCACAATGAAGTGACAATACACGCTGCAGCAGATGGGGCACTTGATTAATAAGCTGAACCAGCATGTTGGTGTTACTAAATCAGCCTTACCTAGTACTGCCATCATGTTTGCCAGTGGAGCATGCTTCCGCAAATACGACTACGCACCTCTCTCCTCCATTAACTGACATATGGGCCCTCTTGAGGTAGACCCACATGTCATCGACGTAACTATTTACACTCCGAAGGACGGTATATCCTGGTAGTAGTACTAGTAGAATTGAGATTTAATGCACTTTCTTCCCCGTCTTTCACTCTTCTTCCTCCTCTCTTCCCCATCGTCGACCGCACACCATCCCCCCCCCTCGCTCACTGCTCGCCCGCCCGCGCCATCTTCCTTGGTAGCTCACGCGTACCATATCCCCCCGCTCACTGCTCGGCCACACATGCCATCTTCTTCGCTCGCCCGCCCGAATCCACTTCCCCGCTGGCTCACAGGCACCGAAAACCCCAGTCACTCAGCGCCCTAAAAACCCTATGGCAGAACAAACTGACACGCAGAGCCGCGATTGGAATTCCCTCCCCGATGTTCTCTTGGAGCAGATCTGTAATCGTATGGACCTGCTCAGCACCGTCCATTTGGCCGCATGCTCGGTGTCTTTGTACCGTCTACTCGTCTGCAACCGGCCGGCTCTTTTCAAGACACCCTGCTTGCTGATGCCCGATCCTCGCAGGTGGCCCAGACACCGACTTGACAATCCTACGGAGGTTGCCGGGGTGCCCCTCGACATGCTACCACTACCCGTCCACCTGTCCTTCATGCGCGGCCACTACTAGGAGGGCATGAAGGCCAACTGGATCGTCCTCATCCACCAATCTGGTAGTCCGTGGTGTCTCATGGATATCTACACCTAGCGAGAGATCACCCTTCCATCATTGGATACCGCCGCCATCGAGCCTCGCGGCCTGCCGGACACTCCTGCCAACTACGCACGACACGCGTCGAGCTTTTGGCTCGGCCTCTGTTTGCTGAAGGTTGTAATCTGCGAAGTGCCTACACCATCACAAGACTACATGGATTACAAGCTCATTGCCTTGTTCAACATGGGATTAGTATATCTGGAATCCGGTCGCCATACATGGTTATGGCTCATCGTCAATCCTCTTCACCCAACATTTCTGCCTGATGCTATAGTGCATGATGGCATTGTTTATGCGGTCGACGCACAGATTGGCTGCCTATACTGGTGGAATCTATCGTCGTGTAATTGTTCTATCTCATATCATCTTTACCTTAAGAATACGACTGCATGTTCATTGTTACAAATTTAGAATATATAGTATGTCTATAACCACATCATTGCTATATGTTCCTCTCATTTCCTAGATTTTTATGACCACACATGTTATTGTTAGAGTTGATATGAGAACAATTGGCATCTAATGATTGTTAGAATAGATATTATGAGTATAACCTCATGATTGCTTATATGTTACTATCATTTCCAGGATTTTTATAACAACGCATGTTATTGCTTAGAGTTGATATGATAACTGTAGTAAGTGCTATGGTAGAATATGAATAGGCCCTCTCATATCTGTTTTCCTCTCATTGTTACATGATGTTTGAACCATGATATATTGCTAGAATATGAAAGCCATTGGCTTATTTTTTTAACTTGGGGTATGATTATGACCACGGCATTGCAATTCTGTGTCTATGATATGTGTCACTGTTATAATAATCTTAATTCCACACATACTCTGAACATGATTGTTTATTTTTGTCCTTTTGGTCTCTAATTTGAATTGTTGCAGCAGACGCAAATCCGTTGGCCTTCATGATTCCAGAACCAGGAATCATACCAGCCGATGGGTGGTGGTTTATCACTTGTTCAGCTGACGGCAGTCATTTGATGCTCATCTGCACGTACCAAATGGACCAGACCATTTCATCAAACCACATGTGGTACAATGCCTGGGGCATTCGTGACATTGATAGCTATGGCTGCTTCGTGTTCGAGAAAGATCCCAGCTCCGTTGGGCTAGGCGTATTCAACTAGAGGCGGGTTTACAGCCTCGGCAACCACTCCATGTTCCTTGGGCTCAATTATCCGATCATCCAACCAATCATCGATCATATCACCGGCGATGATTACCGTGCTATGCAACTTCCATTCGCCAGGGGGAACTGTGTTTACACATCATACCATGGGTTTCATGAATCGCCATATCCAGAGATTCGTCGACATAGCTTGTTGCCAGATAATCTTCAGTGTGTGAAAGGCATCAAGCTTCCATGCGATGGATGATTTTTGCAAACCCGACATGCGGCGATGTGGTTCATGCCAATAGCAAATATGCACAACTTGATTCGTACTGATATCTAGACTGAGCCATGTGTCCTGCTGCTGTAGCATGACCCTCTTTTGTTGGATATTATGTACAGTTGTTAGTTTGAAGCACTCCTCTGGTTAGAAGGATAGATATCTTTCTGGGATCAAGTGCATCCTAACTCACCTGCGTAGGATGTACTGATAATGATGATGGAGATGATGTGCAGAAGCCATATATATCAATTAGGCTTCAAGTGTGTACTTGTTGGTGAAAGTGTTGTCCAATGGGAATTATATTTTGTATTACTCATGTAGCCTACAAAGTCTGTCGCACAGCCTTGTAACTTCTTACCCCATTTCTAAATTTGTACTAGTCCTCTATACCGTATATTGCGCTACTCATACTACTACCTCCCTCCTGGTTTACTAGTCCCCTTCGTAATTTGTGTCAAATTTTGACCATAAATTTCACTAACTAAATGTTAATGCATGTCACAAAAAATTATATCGTTTTATTCGTATTTGAACAAAGTTTCCAATGAAATAATTTTCGGTGACATGCATTGACACTTTGTTAGTTAAACCTATGGTTAAAATGTGACACTAAATACGACTAGTAAGTAGTACAGTAGCAGTACTACTATACGTCGGTCAAATTATTCATCATGTCCACACGTTGAATTGACGTGACAGCACGCTGCGCGTGAGGTGACACAAGAATCCCGCCGGCGTCTTCGGGTATTGTGGACTTCAAATTTGGAGTACCACTTATCTGTCAAAATCTTTCATCATTCACTTAAAACAGTCGATTGATCATACATTGAGTACCATATAACTAGAATTAACCGATGCAAGTCCAAGAAGGATTGGCCGGTGCTGGCGGCTGGCGTCAAGTTCGATCCCACGGATCAGGAGCTGATCGAGCACCTTGAGGCCAAAGTGACTGCTGACACTGCGAGATCTCACCCTCTCATCGATTTGTTCATACCAACCATCGACAGCGAGCACGACATATGCTACACCCATCCTGAGAAACTTCCAGGTAAGACACCGATCGGCCATCTACTTGCACAAACATATTCCATTGTTTATAGCTCTATTTTTCTTTTTAGACGCAGACCTAGTGAAGCAATTACAATTTGACAGTTAATAAAAAGTGAAACAAGTGGCTGCAACATGCCAAAGATGTTATGAAAATGCCAACCACGTACACTAAAACCTGTATTCGACAATACTGCAGGTATCACAGTGAGTGGCCTAAGCAAGCATTTCTTCCAGCGCAATTCCAGGGCGTTCAAAAGGGGTACGTGGACGCGTCGCAAGATACAGTCGGAGTGCGGCATGCACGCGATTTGGCACAAGACCGGCAATACCTTGCCGGTGGTGGTCAACGGCCGTCAGACGGGCAGCAAAAAGGTTCTGGTGCTGCACACCAACAAGAACTTCGACCAGCAGAGGACCAACTGGGTGATGCACCAGTATGAACTCGGGGACTTGGAGCAAGAGAAGGAGCGGGAGCTGGTCCTCTGCAAGATTTTCTACCAGACGAACACTAGGGCCAGGAGTAAAAAGATTATAAGTTAGTTTGGTATTGGTACTTGTACTACCTTGTCACCCGCAAGTTGGTATTGTTGTTAATGATCTTTCGGTATGAACTTGGCATTTGCTTCCAACCATCATGCCGCGGGTCGACGTGGATATAAAGCTGAATCATTTGTTTCGAAACAAATTTTCAGGCACCTGATTTTTATTTCATGGGTAGCATAAGCACCTGCCGTTCGAATTCCCAGTTCTCTAAATTTTTCGAAACAAGTGCATGCACTTATTATCACGATGAAAAAACAATATACCTACTGCATCCCAGTTATCAGTATGTACTTGCAGAATTCTCTCGTTTGTTGTCGTGGAATTGTCACGGCAGATGTCCTCGAGCTAGGACTTAGTCGTGGAGCCATCGCAACTAGGAAGCTTGAAGGGGTTAATGCGGGATAAGGAACACGAGGGTTTATACTGGTTCGGCCCCTTACGGTGAAGGTAAAAGCCTACGTCTAGTTTGAGGTGGTATTGATTAGGGTTACGATCACCAGGGAGCTAAACTGCTATGCCCGGCTCTCGATGAGATTGTTCTTGTCCCTAAACCGCTGCCGGGTCGTCCCTTTATATAGGGAGGCTGACGCCCAGCAGCCCTTAGAGTCCCGGCCGGCTCATAACAGTGTCCGGCTCGGAATCTCAATCATACTTGCCTTACACTACAAGTTCTACCATAATAATGATTGTAACTATGGGCCTTAAGCTGTATCCGGGTCTTAGCCCATCTCTGGCCCATCATCATCAAGCTTGGCTCTGGGCTTCTGGCAACGACCATACGAGTAACCCGGCCCCTCCTGGCGGGTGACTCTAAGGTCTATATCCTCAACATTAGGCCCCAGATTGATTTGAGCCGGCTCATGTCAATCTTCAACTCTTCTGACAGAAAAAAAATCTCCGGCTTACCATTCATGTGAAGGCCATAATCCGGAGTGACGTCATCCTCTGGACTCCGGATAATCCGCCGTGACGTCATCCTCCATTAAGTCCGTTTTTTACTCCGCCAGATCCGCAACGGATCTTTGCTTTCACTGTCATTCCGAAAATCGAGGCGTCGTGGGGGGAGATAACCACGTTGTGGTCTCCTTGAATCTCGCGCCCACTTATGACCTTGCCTTATAAATAGGCCGGCCCGACGGGCTCTTCTCACGCTCCCTTCTTCCTCCTCGCGCCGCTGCCTTTCTCACTGAGCTCGCACTCCGCCGCCGTCGTCTCGCCTCCGGTCTTCGTCAACCTCGGCCGCTGCATCACCCTGACTCGGACCAGATAAACGGCGGCCACTCCCGCACTTCTTCAGCTCCAGTAAGTTCTCACCACCCCGTAGAGTAGATCTGCAGTAGAGTTCATCCACGTTCTTCGTGTTCGTCACCATTGCCCGCAAGTTCGGTAGTTCTCCTAGTTACTGCTCCTGCTTGATGTTAGTCCTGCATAGAACTAGTGCGGTGGTTGTTTAAGATCCATTTCACACGCAAGTAGCCTTCCTTGAACTGCATAAGAACTCTGTTTGAACCCAAGAACTCCCTCACTGCTGTTTCTAGGTCTAGAAATTTTTTCTTTTGCCCGACCATTTTGATCCAAAAAAGTTACTGCAATATGTGAAACCTATTTTACCACACTTAGTAAAAACTGCAACCATTGAATCTTGGCGGCTTACAATTCCGGTTTAAAGAAACCACACGACGTAGAATCTTCCGGCT
This sequence comes from Triticum aestivum, assembly GCF_018294505.1. NCBI lineage: Eukaryota > Viridiplantae > Streptophyta > Magnoliopsida > Poales > Poaceae > Triticum > Triticum aestivum. Next base: position 36,520,187 of record NC_057811.1, on the reverse strand, counting down.
TAAATAACCCACTGTCTTTGAGTATATACCATTAGTCCCCTTCATAAGCCTCCACCGTAGTTTTGAACTGTAGATCTCCGGCTTATAATTAACCCGGACATTTTTCCTTTTTGTCATAGACCACCAACTTTCACCATGCCTCCCAAGGCTCCCATCACTTGCAACTGGATGAGGTCCAACGTCACCAACGAGACCCTAGCCAATTTTGTTAAGTCCTGATATTTGCCTAAGAAGGAAATCATGTCCTACCGTGCCCCTGACCCGTCAGAAGAGAGACCACAGCCAAAAGACGGGGAGGTAGTGATTTTCGCAGATCATATGAGCCGGGGCTTCGCACCGCCCGGCTCAAAGTTTTTCAGGGACGTGCTCAACTTCTTCGACTTGCGGCCTCAAGATATAGGACCCAACTCCGTATCCAACATCTGCAATTTTCAAGTCTTCTGCGAGGTTTACCTAGGAGAAGAACCTAGTATGCTGCTCTTCAGAGAGCTTTTTTACTTAAACCGCCAGAATGAGTGCGCCAACGGGCCAAGTCTGGAGCTAGGTGGCATTTCCATCCAGCGGCGTAGGGACTATCTGTTCCCTTATGCAGAGCCGCCGAGCCACCCCAAGGACTGGAACATGACTTGGTTCTACTGCCAAGATACGTCCCCGGCTGACGAAAGCCCGCTGCCCGGCTTTCGCCCAACACGTCTAGAGCCGACTCACCCACTGTCGGACAAGCTGACTCCAGCGGAGCGCCAGCCTCTGCTTCCTACTATCAATAAAATCAAGGCCCTCCTGGGCAACGGTCTGAATGGAATCGACCTGGTCCGGGTCTGGATCTCATGGCGGGTGATCCCATTGAGCCGCCGCCCCGGCTTAATCTGTGAGTACACCGGGCGAAAGGAAGACCCTCAGAGGCACAGTCGCAATGATCTTCCAGAAGACGTTGCAGAGGAGGAGACCAACGCTCTTTTAAACGAGAGCCTGGCAGACTGCGGAAGGACCGGGTTAGCCCCCTTCTGCAAGACCAATCCAGCCCCAGCGGTAAGCCGCTGACTTTAACTTTTATCTTCGTCTCCATATAACCTTCATCTGAACCGTTTTAAGAATCCATCATTGTATTTTTCAGGCTGATGATAAGTTCTGGCGGGTCAAATATGACCATGAGGCGGCCAAGAAAGCCAGGAAGGCGAAGAAAGCCGCCAAGAAAGCCGCCCCTCGCAAAAAAGGAAGCAGGCCTACTGCTTCGGAGCTGATGCAATTAAGCGACAGCTCCGAGTCAGAGGTAACTCCTGAGCATTTAAATCCTTACTATATTCACTGTTTGTTGCTGTCCGCTTTATCAATACTTTCTCATTGACAGGATGACACCGGCGCAAGTAACCGGGTGGTTGAAGAGGTAATGTCACTTTCCTCCGACTCGGAGCCCTTGCCACAGCTGAAAGTCCGAAGGGTAACCCGGAAAGTAAGCTTTTCACATCCTTTAGCTCACCAAGACCCTCAATTTATTTTGAAGCGACAGGTTCATGAAAGCCGGCGTCACACCCGGACCAACAAGGACACCGATCTTTCCGCCGGGTTACCCGACGCAACAAGGAAGCGTCGAACTGAGGTTTTTTCTCACTTGTACCCTTTTCATCCGTTGGCGGGTGTTATCCGTCAGCCACTCAATTCTTCTGACTCCAATTACCAGGAGACCTCCCCTTCTTCGGGCGACTCTATGCAGTCGAGTCTTCCGACTTTCAAGACCGCGCCCAGGTAATGACAACCATCTCACGTTATACTTGTCTGTACTTACTCTCTTTGTGCTGAATGTTTCTGTCCTTTCAGCGCCCAGGCAAAGCTCACCAAAAGAGCGAAGAAGACCAGGTCAGCCGGAGTGCCGGACTTACCTGAACCGGAGGTGACGGCTCAAGAGCCGCCAGCTGCCTCCGCCCCCGAAGCCACCACTCCAATGGACACGGCACCTGAAGCCACTGCCCCAACTACCAAGGCAACGACCGAAGCTTCGGTTAACCCGGAGGCCTCCGGCTCAGCTCCGCCAGTAGACGACCCGGACGTGGTAATCACCCGGACGGAGTACGTTGAGCCGGGGAGACCGACCGTGCTGGCCAAATGCTCCGCGAAGGGGGAGTTGCTGCAGCCCCACCGGGTGAACCTGGATCTCTCCGACTACACCAACTTGAGCATTGGAGAGCTCGTCTCCGGCTACATCAGCCAGGTGCACAAGAGCCGGGACGCGGAGGTCGCCATGGTAAACCAGATCCAACAAAAATCTGAGGTATCCTTCTGCTGTCTTCTTACTTACTGCATAGTTACCTTTGCCATGCTAGCCCCCAAGTCGACGACTTATGATTGAATATGTTGTAGACTTAGGTTCCGGCTTACTCAATTGAGCCGGCAGTATGTAGATAGATACATTCAATATGCATTAGCCCCCAAGTGCCAAGTGTCTTTGCTTGGAAAACGCTTGGGACTTATACAATAACTGTTAATAACCCGTAAATTTATACAGGCTGTGAGCAAGAAGCTAGAGGCGGACCTTACGGATCTCAAAAGCCGGCTGAAGATGCAGGAGATGGAGACCCAGAAGGCAAACACCAAGTTTGTATCCAGCATCGCCACTCAAGAAAAGTTGAAGACCGAGTTTGATGCTGAGAGAAAAGCCTGGGCCGAAGAGAAGGCCGCACTGGTGACCCGGGCGGAACAGGCGGAGAAGGCTCTCTCTGAGAAGACCGCCGAGCTCTCCGGCCTAAAGCGCCAGGTTTCCCAAATGGTGGCCGCCATCTTCGGTAAGTCGCCTCACCGACTTTCATCAATGTCAGAATGTTTATATCTCAGTATTCATCCTTGCCGCCGGCTTATCTGATTCTGTTAAACAGGCCCCAGAAGTGCCAACCTCAACCAGAGTGTGGTCACCAAGCTAAAGGCCGTGTATACCCTGGTGGAACAGCTCTACACCGGGTCACAGCGTGCCTTAGCTGTGGTGGCCCTATCCAACGAGGTGCCAACTCATCTGGCCGAAGTCCTGCGCCGGCTCGCCGTTCTGCCTCAGCGAATCCAAGAGCTGCGACGGGCCTCCGCGAGAGCCGGAGCAATCGCCGCGCTGAGCCGGGCCAAGGCATTCCTGCCGGAGCTAGACCCGGCAGACATCGCCCTGGGTTATCCAAGCCTGAAGGAAGACGGCTCAGCTTTCGATCAAAAGGACTTCGCGGCGTGCGTGAAGGCTGTACGCCCGGTGGCCACCCTCATCGGGAATGACACAAATCTGACCAAGTACCAGCCGGGTTATGACGCGGAGAATCAGAGGATTCCAACCCCTCGCTATGAAGCCCTCAGCCTGATCCCGCCGGCTCGTCACCACACCTTCGCCCCGGAGATTGACCCGGCCGGGTTAATTGACGAGGAAGCTCAGTTCGAGGCTCTCAGCGGCATCGACTGGAAGTCATCAACCTTCCAAGTCTTGGGATCAGCCGGAGGAGAGGACAGGAACGAGCCGGAGACTTCCACTCAGCGGGCATCGTAACTCGGCTGTTGGTTTACCAAACAATGCTCCACCCTTGTTAGATTTGATGAGTTTTGTAATAAAGTAGGTGCAACAGTCTATCTCTGCCGTGCCATCGTGCACGTATTGAATGCCAAGGTCTTTTGAAGTTGTCTCTTTAATGTTTCTCCGGGTCATAATCATCCCTTTGTTTTTCTCAACCTCAAAGAGGTACCTTTAAGTATCCTGCATAGAAAGGCAAATCACAAGTCTCAAGGCGGCTTACCGCCCTGAGAATCAAGTGTCTTGGATAGATAACCCGGAATATGAATCAAAAGAGACTGGTCCTCAATTATCTCCTTAACACAGCCGTAATAACACACTTAGCGGCATGTAAGCATACTTCCGGTTGAAATAACCCGGGAACAAGGTTGGTATCTTAACTCCGATTTACCTGTCGTAATGACACCCATGGCAGTCAACTAACATGGTAAACCAAAGTTAAGCCGGCAAAGTGAGACCCGGCCGTACACACCTTGACATAATCAGAGTAAACTTGTGATAGAACATAAGAACTTAGGAGCTTCCGGTTCGAATACGACCGGAGACCCGGCCCAAAGGGGTTAAGCTAAGATTCGGATACGATCACATAGCCCCCAGTGGGTGTGGCGATGCCAATCAAGAGGGTACCGACAGCTATGTTCTCTTTGGTTCGAATACGACCCATGTTTGAACAGGAAGCCCCCAAGTGATTTCAAGAATTGTTTAACGACGCTGATTCGAATACGATCCACGTCGGTTCTTAGAGGGGTTAAGCTATGATTCAAATATGACCAAAGGTAACTTCCCAATGAGCTCGGCACTTTGCCAATCAAATGGGTATCGACAGCTATGTTCTCTTTGGTTCGAATACGACCCATGTTTGAACAGGAAGCCCCCAAGTGACCTTACGGCTAAATTCGAATACGATCATAAGCCGGATCCTCCTTGAAATCATCATGTAATCTTGCAATAAGAAAAACACGTGTATATTTGGAGGAGAAAAAAGGACAGAGGTCCTGCTTTATTGCTTATCATAATATATACATGGCTGAGAGAAGTATGTACACCACGAGAGCCGGTGGCTCAAGTGTAGTAAGGCCGAAGCTGAGCTATGTTCCACGGCCGACGGGTCTCCTCCTCCGATTTACGTGAATCTTTGTGCTCCCGAATGTCAATGAGGTAATATGACCCGTTGTGCAAGTTCTTGCTGACCACAAAGGGCCCTTCCCAAGGCAGGGATAACTTGTGTGTATCTGTTTGATCCTGGATGAGCCGGAGCACAAGGTCGCCTTCCTGGAAGACCCGGGATTTGACCCGGCGGCTATGATAACGGCGCAGGTCTTGTTGGTAAATTGCTGAACGGGCTGCTGCCACATCACGCTGTTCGTCCAACAAGTCAAGAGCATCTTGGCGCGCCTGTTCATTATCCGTCTCAACATAAGCCGCTACGCGAGGTGAGTCGTGACGGATGTCACTGGGGAGGACTGCTTCTGCTCCATAAACCATGAAGAAAGGCGTGAAGCCTGTAGACCTGTTAGGAGTAGTGTTGATGCTCCATAAGACGGAGGGCAACTCCTCCACCCAACAACCCAGCGTCCGTTGCAAAGGGACCAAAAGCCGGGGCTTGATGCCCTTCAGAATCTCCTCGTTAGCTCTCTCAGCTTGACCATTGGATTGAGGATGAGCCACTGAGGAAACATCAAGTCGGATATGCTCTCGTTGACAAAACTCTTCCATGGCGCCTTTGGAGAGATTGGTGCCATTGTCAGTTATGATGTTGTGCGGAAAGCCAAAGCGGAAAATCACCTTTTTCATAAATTGAACCGCCGTGACTGCATCGCACTTGCTAACTGGCTCAGCGTCCACCCACTTTGTGAATTTGTCCACTGCCACCAAGAGGTGGGTCTTCTTATCCTTGGACCTTTTAAAAGGCCCAACCATATCAAGCCCCCAGACCGCAAAGGGCCAAGTGATTGGGATCATCCTTAGCTCCTGAGCCGGCACGTGAGCCCGTCGTGAAAACCTCTGGCAACCATCACATTTGCTGACCAAGTCCTCTGCATCAGCATGAGCCGTCATCCAATAAAAACCATGACGGAAAGCCTTGGCCACAAGGGACTTTGAGCCGGCATGATGGCCACAATCCCCTTCATGGATCTCACGCAAGATCTCTTGACCCTCCTCAGGGGAGACACAACGCTGAAATGCTCCCGTGACACTGCGATGATGCAATTCGCCATCGATAACGATCATTGACTTAGCCCGCCGGGTTATTTGCCTGGCCAAAGTTTCATCCTCAGGCAACTCGCCCTGGGTCATATAAGCCAGGTATGGCATCGTCCAGTCTGGTATGACATGAAGAGCCGCCACCAATCGTGCCTCCGGGTCAGGGACAGCCAAGTCTTCCTCTATAGGCAACTTAACCGAAGGGTTATACAGGACGTCCAGGAAAGTGTTAGGCGGCACCGGCTTTCGCTGAGAGCCTAGCCGGCTTAGAGCATCAGCCGCCTCGTTCTTCCTGCGATCAATGTGCTCTACTTGGTAGCCCTGAAAGTGCCCAGCAATTGCATCAACCTCGCGGCGATAAGCCGCCATGAGAGGATCTTTAGAATCCCACTTGCCTGGTACTTGTTGAGCTACCAAGTCTGAGTCACCAAAGCACCTTACCCGGCTTAAGCTCATCTCCTTAGCCATCCGAAGACCCTGGAGCAAGGCCTCGTACTCAGCCGCATTGTTAGTGCAAGGAAACATCAACTGTAGCACATAATGGAACTTGTCACCTTTAGGGGAAGCCAGTACAACACCAGCCCCCGAGCCCTCCAATTGCCTGGACCCATCGAAGTGAATAGTCCAATATGTGTTATCCGGCTTTTGCTCGGGCACTTGTGATTCTGTCCAATCATTGATGAAATCCACCAAGGCCTGAGACTTAACAGCAGTGCGTGGCACATATTTGAGACCATGAGGTCCAAGTTCTATAGCCCACTTAGCAATTCTCCCTGTGGCCTCTCTGTTTTGAATGATATCACCAAGAGGGGCAGAACTGACCACAGTGATGGGATGACCCTGAAAATAATGCTTAAGTTTCTGGCTCGCCATGAACACACCATACACCAGCTTCTGCCAATGCGGGTACCGTTGCTTGGACTCAATGAGTACTTCGCTGACATAATAAACCGACCGCTGAACCGGATGCTCCTTACCCTCCTCCTTGCGCTCTACCACAATAGCCACACTGACGGCTCGTGCGTTTGCCGCCACGTACAGTAGTAAGGGCTCCTTGTCAACCGGAGCAGCAAGGACTGGGGGCTCTGCCAGCTGCTTCTTCAAATCCTCAAAAGCGGTATTAGCTGCATCATTCTAGACGAAGTTATCAGTTTTCTTCATCAACTGATATAGGGGCATGGCCTTCTCACCCAAACGGCTTATAAACCGGCTTAAAGCAGCGATGCGACCCGCCAAGCGTTGAACGTCATTGATACACGCCGGCTTAGCCAGGGAGGTGATGGCCTTGATCTTCTCCGGGTTAGCCTCAACGCCTCTGTCAGAAACCAAGAAGCCCAAAAGTTTGCCTGCAGGAACACCAAAAACACACTTGGCCGGGTTAAGCATCATCTTATAGACCCGGAGATTATCAAAGGTTTCCCTTAAATCATCTATCAGGGTTTCCTCTTTTATGGATTTAACCACAATATCGTCCACGTAAGCGTGAACATTACGCCCAATCTGTTTATGAAGACAGTTCTGTACACAACGCTGGTAAGTCGCCTGTGCACACTTGAGCCCAAAGGGCATAGACACATAGCAGAAGGCTCCGAAGGGAGTGATGAACGTCGTCTTCTCCTGGTCCTTAACTGCCATCTTAATCTGATGATAACCAGAATAAGCATCCAAGAAACTTAAACGTGCACAACCTGCCGTAGCATCAATGATTTGATCAATACGGGGGAGGGCAAAAGGATCAGCCGGACATGCCTTGTTCAAGTCCGTGTAGTCCACACACATCCGCCAGGTGCCGTTCTTCTTGAGTACGAGCACCGGGTTAGCCAACCACTCTGGGTGAAAGACTTCAACGATAAACCCGGCCACCAAGAGCCGGGCCACCTCTTCACCAATAGCTTTCCACCTCTCTTCATTAAACCGCCGAAGGAACTGTCTGACCGGCTTAAATTTAGGATCAACATTGAGAGTATGCTCAGCGAGTTCTCTAGGTACACCTGGCATGTCAGAGGGTTTCCATGCGAAGATGTCCCTATTCTCACGGATGAACTCGATGAGCGCGCTTTCCTATTTTGGATCCAGATTGGCACTGATGCTAAACTGCTGAGATGAATCTCCTGGAACAAAATCAACAAGCTTAGTTTCATCAGCCGACTTAAATTTCATCGCCGGCTCATTCTCCGTGGTCGGCTTTTTCAGAGAGGTCATATCTGTTGGGTCAACATTGTCCTTATAAAACTTCAACTCTTCTGTAGCACAAACAGATTCTGCATAAGCCGCATCGCCTTCCTCACACTCCAGAGCCACTTTCCGGCTGCCGTGAACCGTAATGGTCCCATTGTGACCCGGCATCTTGAGCTGTAAGTACACATAACACGGCCGTGCCATGAACTTGGCGTAAGCCGGCCGTCCAAATATAGCATGGTATGGACTTCTTATCTTGACCACCTCAAAGGTTAATTTCTCCACCCTGTAGTTGTTCTCATCACCAAAAGCCACTTCCAATTTGAGCTTGCCGACCGGATAAGCCGACTTACCAGGTACCACACCATGGAAGATAGTGTTTGACTGGCTGAGGTTCTTATCCACCAACCCCATACGGCGAAAAGTCTCATAATAGAGGATGTTGATGCTGCTACCTCCATCCATGAGCACCTTTGTGAACTTATATCCTCCCACTTGAGGAGCCACCACTAAGGCCAAGTGGCCCGGGTTGTCCACCCGGGGAGGGTGATCCTCCCTACTCCACACTATAGGCTGCTCTGACCACCGCAAGTAGCGTGGGACTGCCGGCTCAACAGCATTCACAGCCCTCTTGTGAAGCTTCTGATCCCGCTTGCACAAACTAGTGGTAAACACATGATACTGTCCACCGCTGAGCTGCTTTGGATTGGTATGATAACCCCCTGGTGCTGTTGATGACCCTGGCCAGACTGTTGATTAAAGCCCCCTTGACCATTCTGAGGACCAGAATTTGAGCCGCCCCCCGGGCCATGAAAACCGTCGGCGCCTGAGCCGCCGCCCGGGCCATTGTAGTTTTTAAAGGCCTTCATGATTGCACAATCCTTCCACAGATGAGTCGCTGGCTTCTCTCTAGAGCCGTGCCTCGGACAAGGCTCATTCAACAGCTGCTCCAGTGAAGGTCCTGACCCGCCGCCTCGGGGAGGGGGCCTCCCTTGCGTCGCTGGTTGTTGCCTTGTGCGCTGGCGTTGGCCACAAATTCTAGGCTGCCATCTGTCTTGCGCTTGCCTCCTCCTTGGTTCCCCGGGTTAAACTGAGGACCCTTGCCATTGCCGTTCTTCTTTCCCTTCCCTGTCCTTTCATCATCTGAAGGGGGGATCCTTGGTACCATCAGAATCGGCGTACTTGACAAGAGCTGCCATTAGTGTACCCATATCACTGCAGTCACGCTTAAGCCGCCCGAGTTTCATCTTCAGGGGCCACAAAACGACAATTTTGCTCCAGCATTAAAAACCGCTGAGCCGGCATCCATCTTGTCTGACGAGTGTATGATCTCCTTAACCCGGCGAACCCATTGTGTTGTGGACTCACCCTCCTGCTGCTTACAGTTAGTCAAATCCACAATTGACATAGACTGCCTACAGGTATCTTTGAAGTTTTGGATGAACCGGGCTTTCAGCTCAGCCCAAGACCCAATGGAATTCGGTGGTAGCCCTTTCAACCAAGTGCGGGCAGTCCCATCTAACATCATGGTGAAATACTTGGCCATGGCCGCCTCACTGACCTCCAGCAGCTCCATAGCCATCTCATAACTCTCGATCCAGGCTGCGGGTTGTAAGTCAGCTGTGTAGTTAGGCACCTTCCTAGGGCCCTTGAAGTCCTTAGGTAGACATTCATTACGGATAGCTGGCACTAAACAAGGGACACCCCCGGTCCTGGTAGGGATACCCACATCAATGGAAGTAGTCGGATAAGCCGGGGGGGTCTGGTAAGCCGTCAACTGAGGTACTTGCTCCGCCTCTTGCCGCGCTTGGTCTGCTGCGTAAAAGGCTCCATTATGAGCCGGGCCATGGCCAGGGGCGGGTCATGGCGTCGGACGTTACTTGAGCCGGTTGCTGAGACCATGTGCCGGCTGTAACTCGGGCTCTGGCCTGGACGAGGGGTCGAGTAGATCCTGTCCCGGCTGTAGGAGTATGCCTCTTGCTGCACCAGTGCTGTCTGAAGGAGTTCCCTAACCCGGCGGGTCTCAATAGCCGTCGGAGAGTCGCCGTCAACTGGTAGAGCCGCCAGCCGTGCTGCCGCAGCGACCATGTTCTCCAGCGGGTTATTATAATGACCCGGGGTATTAGCACATACTAAGGCGGGGCAGGGGGCACCTGGGGAGGCCCCATCACTCGTGGCTGAACAAGGGGTCCAGACCCGGGCGCTATGACCCCTGGCGGGTTACTAGACCCTGCACCTGGCGTGTTGAAGAGGTTGCATGGATCGTAAACCGAAGGGAGTCGAGATTGGGCCTTTTGATGCCTCCTTCTCAGGACCTCATTGGCCGCGTTTTGATCCATCGTGAGTTGGAAGGACTGCGCCTGGATCAGCTGAGTTTGGGCATCGAGAGCCGCCCTCTCCGCAGCCAGCCTGATCCCTTCCGCTGCAAGATCCTCTTTAGCCTTCACTAGATCCAATTTTAACTATGCCACCTCCGCATCGTGCCGAGCTTAATCCGCCGGATCAACTGTGGTGGTTAACAGGGCCGTCATCTTGTCCGTGAGATCCATTAGCACCTGAGCCGGAGAAGGCACCGGGTTTCCCGCTCCAGCAGCGGGGTTCTGAACAGGCTGCGCACCAGCCATAAAAACTCCAACCTGACTTGGCGGCTCAAATAGGTCCGGAATACTGTCGCCATCGGAACAACCCATGAGCCTGCCATCTTGAAGTTGGTACAATGAGTTTGACTCATCGGTGGCCGACTCGCCGTCAGAGCCGGCGGCCGTCTCATCACCAGATCTAGATCGATTGGAGAGTTCTCCATGGATACACCCCACAAAAGCATGCCTTAAGGCCGGCCGGGCCAGGGCGGGTCGCGCAAGCTGAGCCGTCTCGATGAGATCAGCGCAGAAACCCGGCTCAAGGCTCGGCTCACCAATCTTGCCAATGAAAACGTGAATTCCGCCGAAGGGGACCCGGTACCCGTACTCAATTGAGCCGGCGTCGGGGCCCCAATTTGCATCGTCGATGTAGAGCTTGCCGCGACGACTCTTGGTCATCCGGCCCACAGCGTATCCCTTGACCCCTTCGAAGCTGCCCTTCAAGAACTCAAATCCACCGTGCGCTGGCCCCACGGTGGGCGCCAACTGTCGTGGAATTGTCACGGCAGATGTCCTCGAGCTAGGACTTAGTCATGGAGCCATCGCAACTAGGAAGCTTGAAGGGGTTAATGCGGGACAAGGAACACGAGGGTTTATACTGGTTCGGCCCCTTACGGTGAAGGTAAAAGCCTACGTCCAGTTTGAGGTGGTATTGATTAGGGTTACGATCACCAGGGAGCTAAACTGCTATGCCCAGCTCTCGATGAGATTGTTCTTGTCCCTAAACCGCTGCCGGGTCGTCCCTTTATATAGGGAGGCTGACGCCCAGCAGCCCTTAGAGTCCCGGCCGGCTCATAAGAGTGTACGGCTCGGACTCTCAATCATACTTGCCTTACACTACAAGTTCTACCATAATAATGATTGTAACTATGGGCCTTAAGCCGTATCCGGGTCTTAGCCCATCTCTGGCCCATCATCTTCAAGCTTGGCTCCGGGCTTCTGGCAACGACCATACGAGTAACCCGGCCCCTCCTGGCGGGTGACTCTAAGGTCTATATCCTCAACATTTGTTGAGCAGGTATATTGTTTTTTTAGGTCGAGCAAGTTTCAACTGGGTTGTAGACTGCCCAGGCTTGGTTTTGTTTTTAATAGGCCCAGCCCATAACGACAACGGGGCGCAAAGATCCAGCAGGTATCTACTGGCCTCTGGCCCGCCAGCGTTAGTTATATTTGTCTTACAACATCCGCGGGCAGTTCTTTTACTGAATCAAACACACAGCCCAGTTCTATTTTCCTCTTGAAACGTCATGTCCTACATCCGTTTTCTAATCTCTACCTATAGTTTTACTAGTTCATATACACGTATCATTATATTGAAAATACATAAAGTTCCCTTTTCATATTTACATCCTTATTTTTGTTGTTGTTTTCCCTCCCAGCGCTGATTTTTTTAACACTGGTTTTCCCTTAAACCAACTCAATTGTCCCACATCTTATTTGCTTACAGAAACAAAATGATTTTTTTGGCAAATCAATAAGTTCTTAAAAAATGTTTATCATTTCAGGATCACAACAGTTCGGACTCCATCGAAATATGCAAAATAAGGTTGAACTCTTTGACCGTGGTCCTGGGCAGAAAATGGGATGTAATAAATTACTTAAGAATTAGCAAATGGGCTGCAAATTATTATTTTTTAGCAAATGGTCTCTATGTTGTCTGCCACAGATTTGGAGGCTGACTTGTGGGCCTACTAAGTTCATGCGTACACAAGGTTTCTCAAAAAAATAAACTTAGTCAACAATCGACTCTACCAGCGTCAGGTCGTTAGATGTCAATCTAACGGCAATCGTACTCTTCAGTGTCTGATCTTCCTGCTCCAGCCGCCCAAACCAGCGCCGGCGGAACCGTCTGCTCCCGCCTCCCGTGGCCGGCTGTGCTGCCGAGCAGGCCTCACGGCCCCACCATACTCGCATCCCTGGTCTTTCTATCCCTCTACTCACCCACACCTCTTGTTATTTTCCGGCGACGGCAGCCGAACCAGTCAACCCTCGTACTCCCCACTGCGTGGGCAGCCACTTTCGTGTCTTCCCCAGCTCCATGTCGTTCCCTTCGTAGGCCTCACCGTCGTCCACCGCCCTGGTGCTCTCGGCGCGGCGTGGTCAACGTGGTCAACGAACGACATCCATCGGAAGTGGACTGTACGTGGAGAGGCTGACAGCTGGGTCCACGGCCGCACACAAGGAAATGCCTCCTTATTACGCGCAGAATGATGATTCCTCCACTGACATCTGGGACCCACCGGAAGGGCCTCTGTATTTCGTGAAAAAAACGTTTCCCCCGCTGACAGCTCGAACCCACTAGCTATATCTTTGCACGCAAGGAAGTGCCTCCTTATTACGCACAAAAAAATGAATACCCCCCTGCGTGGGAGGCTGACTTGTGGGCCTACTAAGTTGACGGGGATGGAGGGCTTTGTCAACTTAGTCAATATAAACGATTCTAGCTCCAGTGACCGTACGATGTCCATCCAACGGCCGTAGTGCTTCTTCAACCTCTGGTCTTCTTGCTCCAGCCACCCAAACCAGCGCCGGTCGTGCCGCGTGCTCCTGCCTCCCGTGGCCGGCTGTGATGCCGTGGAGGCCTCACCGCCACCTACTACTCCCACCACTGGCTAGGCCATCCGCCTCTACTCACCCACACCCCCTGTTATTCTGCGATGATGGCAGCCTCACACCGCAGCCAAACCAGTGAACCCTCGTACTCCTCTCCGCGTGGGCTTCCACTGTCGAGTCTTCCTCGGCTCCGCATCGTCCCCTTCCTAGGCCTCACCATCGTCCACCACCGTGGTGCTCTCGGCGCGGCATGGTCGACGTGGTCAAGGAACGACTTCCATCGGAAGAGTACTGTACGTGGAGAGGCTGACAGTTGGGTCCATGGCCGCAGCAAGGAAGTGCCTCCTTATTACGTGCAAAATAATTATTCCTCCACCTGACAGCAGGGACCCACCGGACGGGCCACCGTATTTCATGAAAAAACATTCCCCCCTGACTGCTGGGACCCACCAGCTACATCTTCGCACGCAAGTGCCTGACAGTCGGGACCCACCTGGTCGAAGCATACGTAGCGTTGTCATTCTGGTTGCGAACGAGTACGTACATACGGGTCGATGTAGAGGCGCGCACGTGTCGTAGTAGAGGCGCGCACGTAGCATGTACACGTACGTACATCGGCCAGGGTGCAAGAAAGTAAATACGGCCACGTACGTATATACCGGCGGGGTCTCGAACGCCTACTCATGAAGGAAATATGCCCTAGAGGCAATAATAAAGTTATTATTTATTTCCTTATATCATGATAAATGTTTATTATTCATGCTAGAATTGTCTTAACCGAAAACATAATACTTGTGTGAATACATAGACAAACAAAGTGTCACTAGTATGCCTCTACTTGACTAGCTCGTTGATCAAAGATGGTTATGTTTCCTAGCCATAGACATGAGTTGTCATTTGATTAACGTGATCACATCATTAGGAGAATGATGTGATTGACTTGACCCATTCCGTTAGCTTAGCACTCGATCGTTTAGTATGTTACTATTGCTTTCTTCATGACTTATACATGTTCCTATGACTATGAGATTATGCAACTCCCGTTTACCGGAGGAACACTTTGTGTGCTACCAAACGTCACAACGTAACTGGGTGATTATAAAGGTGCTCTACAGGTGTCTCCAAAGGTACTTGTTGGGTTGGCATATTTCGAGATTAGGATTTGTCACTCCAATTGTCGGAGAGGTATCTCTGGGCCCTCTCGGTAATGCACATCACTTAAGCCTTGCAAGCATTGCAACTAATGAGTTAGTTGCGGGATGATGTATTACGGAACGAGTAAAGAGACTTGCCAGTAACGAGACTGAACTAGGTATTGAGACACCGACGATCGAATCTCGAGCAAGTAACATACCAATGACAAAGGGAACAACGTATGTTGTTATGCGGTCTGACTGATAAAGATCTTCGTAGAATATGTGGGAGCCAATATGAGCATCCAGGTTCCTCTATTGATTATTGATCGGAGACGTGTCTCGGTCATGTCTACATAGTTATCGAACCCGTAGGGTCCGCACGCTTAACGTTTCGATGACAGTTATATTATGAGTTTATATGTTTTGATGTACCGAAGGTTTTCGGAGTCCCGGGTGTGATCACGAACATGACGAGGACTCTCGAAATGGTCGAGACATGAAGATTGATATATTGGATGACTATATTCGGACACCGGAATGGTTCCGGGGGCTATCAGATATATACCGGAGTACCAGGGGGTTACTGGAACCCCCCCGGAGGCTATTGGGCCTCATGGGCCCAATTGGTGGAAGAGGAGAGGCGGCCAAGGGGCAGCCATGCGCCCCTCCCCCACCCCCGAGTCCAATGGACAAGGAGGGGGCGGCGCCCCCCTTTCCTTTCCCCCTCTCTCCTTCCCTCTCCTCTCCTAGTCCAACAAGGAAGGGAGGGAGTCCTACTCCCGGTGGGAGTAGGACTCCTCCTGGCGTGCCTCCTCCTGGCCGGCCGCACCTCCCCCCTTGCTCCTTTATATACGGGGGCAGGGGGGCACCCTAGACACAACAATTGATCGTTTGATCTTTTAGCCATGTGCGGTGCCCCCCTCCACCATAGTCCACCTCGATAATACTGTAGCGGTGCTTAGGCGAAGCCCTGCATCGGTAGAACATCATCATCGTCACCACGCCGTCGTGCTGACGAAACTCTCCCACAACACTCGGCTGGATCGGAGTTCGAGGGACGTCATCGGGCTGAACGTGTGCTGAACTCGGAGGTGCCGTGCGTTCGGTACTTGATCGGTCAGATCGTGAAGACGTACGACTACATCAACCGCGTTATGCTAACGCTTCCGCTTGCGGTCTACGAGGGTACGTGGACAACACTCTCCCCTCTCGTCGCTATGCATCACCATGATCTTGCGTGTGCGTAGGAATTTTTTTGAAATTACTACGTTCCCCAACAATGGCATCCGAGCCTGGTTTTATGCGTTGATGTTATATGCACGAGTAGAACACAAGTGAGTTGTGGGCGATATAAGTCATACTGCTTACCAGCATGTCATACTTTGGTTCGGCGGTATTGTTGGATGAAGCGGCCCGGACCGACATTACGCGTACGCTTACGCGAGACTGGTTCTACCGACATGCTTTGCACACAGGTGGCTGGCGGGTGTCAGTTTCTCCAACTTTAGTTGAACCGAGTGTGGCTACGCCCGGTCCTTGCGAAGTTTAAAACAGCACCAACTTGACAAACTATCATTGTGGTTTTGATGCGTAGGTAAGAACGGTTCTTGCTAAGCCCGTAGCAGCCACGTAAAATTTGCAACAACAAAGTAGAGGACGTCTAACTTGTTTTTGCAGGGCATGTTGTGATGTGATATGGTCAAGACATCATGCTAAATTCTATTGTATGAGATGATCATGTTTTGTAACCGAGTTATCGGCAACTGGCAGGAGCCATATGGTTGTCGCTTTATTGTATGCAATGCAATCGCCCTGTAATGCTTTACTTTATCACTAAGCGGTAGTGATAGTCATAGAAGCATAAGATTGGCGAGACGACAACGATGCTACGATAAAGATCAAGGTGTCACGCCGGTGACGATGCTGATCATGACGGTGCTTCAGAGATGGAGATCACAAGCACAAGATGATGATGGCCATATCATATCACTTATATTGATTGCATGTGATGTTTATCTTTTATGCATCTTATGTTGCTTTGATTGACGGTAGCATTATAAGATGATCCCTCACTAAATTATCAAAGTATAAGTGTTCTCCCTGAGTATGCACCGTTGTGAAAGTTCTTCGTGCTGAGACACCACGTGATGATCGGGTGTGATAGGCTCTACGTTCAAATACAACGGGTGCAAAACAGTTGCACACACGGAATACTCAGGTTAAGCTTGACGAGCCTAGCATATAACAGATATGGCCTCGGAACATGGAGACCGAAAGGTCGAGGGTGAATCATATAGTAGATATGATCAACATAGTGATGTTCACCATTGAAACTACTCCATCTCACGTGATGATGGGACATGGTTTAGTTGATATGGATCACGTGATCACTTAGAGGATTAGAGGGATGTCTATCTAAGTGGGAGTTCTTAAGTAATATGATTAATTGTACTTAAATTTATCATGAACTTAGTACCTGATAGTATCTTGCTTGTCTATGTTGATTGTAGATAGATGGCCCGTGCTGTTGTTCCGTTGAATTTTAATGCGTTCCTTGAGAAAGCAAAGTTGAAAGATGATGGTAGCAATTACATGGACTGGGTCCGTAACTTGAGGATTATCCTTATTGCTGCACAGAAGAATTACGTCCTGGAAGCACCGCTAGGTGTTGAAGGAAATATGCCCTAGAGGCAATAATAAAGTTATTATTTATTTCCTTATATCATGATAAATGTTTATTATTCATGCTAGAATTGTATTAACTGGAAACTTGATACATGTGTGAATACATAGACAAACAGAGTGTCACTAGTATGCCTCTACTTGACTAGCCCGTTGATCAAAGATGGTTATGTTTCCTAGCCATAGACATGAGTTGTCATTTGATTAACGGGATCACATCATTAGGAGAATGATGTGATTGACTTGACCCATTCCGTTAGCTTAGCACTCGATCGTTTAGTATGTTGCTATTGCTTTCTTCATGACTTATGCATGTTCCTATGACTATGAGATTATGCAACTTCCGTTTACCGGAGGAACACTTTGTGTGCTACCAAACGTCACAACATAACTGATTGATTATAAAGGTGCTCTAGAGGTGCTTCCAAAGGTACTTGTCGGGTTGGCGTATTTCGAGATTAGGATTTGTCACTCCGATTGTCGGAGAGGTATCTCTGGGCCCACTCAGTAATGCACAACACTATAAGCCTTGCAAGCATTGTAACTAATGAGTTAGTTGCGGGATGATGTATTATGGAATGAGTAAAGAGACTTGCCGGTAACGAGATTGAACTAGGTATCGAGATACCGACGATCGAATCTCGGGCAAGTAACATACCGATGACAAAGGGAACAACATATGTTGTTATGCGGTCTGACCTATAAAGATCTTCATAGAATATGTGGTAACCAATATGAGCATCCAGGTTCCGGTATTGGTTATTGACCGGAGAGGTGTCTCGGTCATGTCTACATAGTTCTCGAACCCGTAGGGTCCGCACGCTTAACGTTACGATGACTGTTATATTATGAGTTTATATGTTTTGATGTACCGAAGGAGTTCGGAGTCCCAGATGAGATCAGCGACTTGACGAGGAGTCTCGAAATGGTCGAGATGTAAAGATCGATATATTGGACGACTATATTCGGACATCGGAAAGGTTCCGAGTGATTCGGGTATTTTTCGGAGTACCGGAGAGTTACGGGAATTCGTATTGGGCCTTAATGGGCCATACGGGAAAGGAGAGAAAGGCCCGAAAGGATGGCCGCACCCCTCCCCATGGACTAGGGAGGGGGGGCGCCCCCTTCCTTCTTTCTCCTTCTCCCTTCCCTTTTCCTACTCCAACAAGGAAAGGAGGAGTCCTACTCCCGGTGGGAGTAGGACTCCCCCTTGGCGCGCCCTCCTCCTAGGCCGGCCGCCTCCCCCCTTGCTCCTATATATACGGGGGCAGGGGCACCCCATAGACACACAATTGATCATTGATCTCTTAGCCGTGTGCGGTGCCCCCCTCCACCATATTACACCTCGATAATATCGTAGCGGTGCTTAGGCGAAGCCCTGCGTCGGTAGAACATCATCATTGTCACCACGCCGTCGTGCTGACGAAACTCTCCCTCAACACTCGGCTGGATCGGAGTTCGAGGGACGTCATCGAGCTGCACGTGTGCTGAACTCGGAGGTGCCGTGCGTTCGGTACTTGATCGGTCGGATCGTGAAGACGTACGACTACATCAACCGTGTTGTGTTAACGCTTCTTCTTTCGGTCTATGAGGGTACGTGGACAATACTCTCCCCTCTCGTTGCTATGCATCACCATGATCTTGCGTGTGCGTAGGAATTTTTTTGAAATTACTACGTTCCCCAACAGTGGTATCAGAGCCAGGTTTTATGCGTTGATGTTATATGCACGAGTAGAACACAAGTGAGTTGTGGGCGATACAAGTCATACTGCTTACCAGCATGTCATACTTTGGTTCGGCGGTATTGTGAGATGAAGCGGCCCGGACGGACATTACGTGTACGCTTACGCGAGACTGGTTTCACCGTTGCGAGCACTCGTTGCTTAAAGGTGACTGGCGGGTGTCTGTCTCTCTAACTTTAGTTGAACCGAGCGTGGCTACGCCCGGTCCTTGCGAAGGTTAAAACAGCACCAACTTGACAAACTATTGTTGTGGTTTTGATGCGTAGGTAAGAACGGTTCTTGCTAAGCCCCTAGCAGCCACGTAAAACTTGCAACAACAAAGTAGAGGACGTCTAACTTGTTTTTGCAGGGCATGTTGTGATGTGATATGGTCAAGACATGATGCTGAATTTTATTCTATGAGATGATCATGTTTTGTAACCGAGTTATCGGCAACTCGCAGGAGCCATATGGTTGTCGCTTTATTTTATGCAATGCAATCGCCATGTAATTGTTTTACTTTATCACTAAGCGGTAGCGATAGTCGTAGAAGCAATAGTTGGCGAGACGACAACGATGCTACGATGGAGATCAAGGTGTCGCGCCGGTGACGATGGTGATCATGACGGTGCTTCGGAGATGGAGATCACAAGCACAAGATGATGATGGCCATATCATATCACTTATATTGATTGCATGTGATATTTATCTTTTATGCATCTTATCTTGCTTTGATTGATGGTAGCATTATAAGATGATCTCTCACTAAATTTCAAGATAAAAGTGTTCTCCCTGAGTATGCACCATTGCCAAAGTTCGTCGTGCCCAGACACCACGTGATGATCGGGCGTGATAAGCTCTATGTCCATCTACAACGGGTGCAAGCCAGTTTTGCACACGCAGAATACTCAGGTTAAACTTGACGAGCCTAGCATATGCAGATATGGCCTCGGAACACTGAGACCGAAAGGTCGAGTGTGAATCATATAGTAGATATGATCAACATAGTGATGTTCACCATTGAAAGCTACTCCATTTCACGTGATGATCGGTTATGGTTTAGTTGATATGGATCACGTGATCACTTAGAGGATTAGAGGGATGTCTATCTAAGTGGGAGTTCTTAAGTAATATGATTAATTGAACTTAAATTTATCATGAACTTAGTCCTGATAGTATTTTGCAAATTATGTTGTAGATCAATAGCTCGCGTTGTTGCTTCCCTGTGTTTATTTTTGATATGTTCCTAGAGAAAAATTATGTTGAAAGATGTTAGTAGCAAAGATGCGGATTGGATCCGTGATCTGAGGAATATCCTCATTGCTGCACAGAAGAATTATGTCCTTGATGCACCGCTAGGTGACAGACCTATTACAGGAGCAGATGCAGACGTTATGAACGTTTGGCTAGCTCAGTATGATGACTACTTGATAGTTTAGTGCACCATGCTTAACGGCTTAGAATCGGGACTTCAAACACGTTTTGAACGTCATGGACCATATGAGATGTTCCAGGAGTTGAAGTTAATATTTCAAGAAAATACCCGAGTTGAGAGATATGAAGTCTCCAACAAGTTCTATAGCTAAAAGATGGAGGAGAATAGCTCAAGCAGTGAGCATGTGCTCAGATTGTCTGGGTACTACAATCGCTTGAATCAAGTGGGAGTTAATCTTCCAGATAAAATAGTGATTGACAGAATTCTCTAGTCACCATCACCAAGTTAGTAGAACTTCGTGATGAACTATAGTATGCAAGGGATGACGAAAGTAATTCCCGAGCTCTTCGTGATGCTGAAATCGACGAAGGTAGAAATCAAGAAAAACATCAAGTGTTGATGGTTGACGAGACCACTAGTTTCAAGAAAAGGGCAAAGGGAAGAAGGGGAACTTCAAGAAGAACGGCAAGCAAGTTGTTGCTCAAGTGAAGAAGCCTAAGTCTGGTCCTAAGCCTGAGACTAAGTGCTTCTACTGCAAAGGGGCTGGTCACTGGAAGCGGAACTACCCCAACTATTTGGTGGATAAGAAGGATGGCAAAGTGAACAAAGGTATATTGGATATACATGTTATTGATGTGTACTTTACTAGTGTTTATAGAAACCCCTCGGTATTTGATACTGGTTCAGTTGCTAAGAGTAGTAACTCGAAACGGGAGTTGCAGAATAAACAGAGACTAGTAAAAGGCGAGGTGACGATGTGTGTTGGAAGTAGTTCCAAGATTGATATGACCATCATCGCACACTCCCTATACTTTCGAGATTAGTGTTGAAACTAAATAAGTGTTATTTAGTGTTTGCGTTGAGCATGAATATGATTTGATCATGTTTGTTGCAATACGGTTATTCATTTAAATTAGAGAATAATTGTTGTTCTGTTTACATGAATAAAACCTTCTATGGTCATACACCCAATAAAATGGTTTGTTGGATCTCGATCATAGTGATACACATATTCATAATAATGAAGCCAAAAGATGCAAAGTTAATGATGATAGTGCAACTTATTTGTGGCACTGCCGTTTAGGTCATATTGGTGTAAAGCGCATAAAGAAACTCCATACTGATGGGATTTTGGAATCACTTGATTATGAATCACTTGATGCTTGCGAACCGTGCCTCATGGGCAAGATGACTAAAACGCCGTTCTCCGGAACTATGGAGAGAGCAACAGATTTGTTGGAAATCATACATACAGATGTATGTGGTCCGATGAATATTGAGGCTCGTAGCAGGTATCATTATTTTCTGACCTTCACAGATGATTTGAGCAGATATGGGTATATCTACTTAATGAAACAGAAGTCTGAAACATTTGAAAAGTTCATATAATTTCGGAGTGAAGCGGAAAATCATCGTAACAAGAAAATAAAGTTTCTACGATCTGATCGTGGAGAAGAGTATTTGAGTTACGAGTTTGGCCTTCAGTTAAAACAATGTGAAATAGTTTCACTACTCACGCCACCTGGAACACCACAGTGTAATGGTGTGTCCGAACATCGTAACCGTACTTTATTAAATATGGTGCAATATATGATGTCTCTTACCGATCTACCACTATCGTTTTGGGGTTATGCATTAGAGACAGCTGCATTCACGTTAAATAGGGTACCATCTAAATCCGTTGAGACGACATCTTATGAACTGTGGTTTGGCAAGAAACCAAAGTTGGCATTTCTTAAAGTTTGGGGTTGCGATGCTTATGTGAAAAGGTTTCATCCTGATAAGCTCAAACCCAAATCGGAGAAATGTGTCTAGATAGGATACCCAAAGGAGACAGTTGGGTACACCTTCTATCACAGATCCGAAGGCAAGACATTCGTTGCTAAGAATGGATCCTTTCTAGAGAAGGAGTTTCTCTCGAAAGAAGTGAGTGGGAGGAAAGTAGAACTTGATGAGGTAACTGTATCTCATCGCTTATTGGAAAGTAGTTCATCACAGAAACCGGTTCCTGTGACACCTACACCAATTAGTGAGGAAGTTAATGATGATGATCATGAAACTTCAGATGAAGTTGTTACTGAACCTCGTAGGTCAACCAGAGTAATATCCGCACCAGAGTGGTACGGTAATCCTGTTCTAGAGGTTATGTTACTAGACCATGACGAACCTACGAACTATGAAGAAGCGATGGTGAGCCCAGATTCCGCAAAATGGCTTGAGGCCATGAAATCTGAGATGGGATCCATGTATGAGAACAAAGTATGGACTTTGATTGACTTGCCCAATGATCGGCGAGCCATAAAAAATAAATGGATCTTCGAGAGGAAGACGGACGCTGATAGTAGTGTTACTATCTACAAAGCTAGACTTGTCGGAAAAAGGTTTTTGACAAAGTTCAAAGTGTTGAATACGATGAGATTTTCTCACTCGCAGCGATGCTTAAGTCTGTCCGAATCATGTTAGCAATTGCCGCATTTTATGAAATCTGGCAAATGGATAAACAAAACTACATTCCTTAATGGATTCATTAAAGAAGAGTTGTATATGATGCAACCAGAAGGTATTGGCAATCCTAAAGGTGCTAACAAAATATGCAAACTCCAGCGATCCATCTATGGACTGGTGCAAGCATCTCGGAGTTGGAATATACGCTTTGATAAGTTGATCAAAGCATATAGTTTTATACAGACTTGCGGTGAAGCCTGTATTTACAAGAAAGTGAGTGGGAGCACTACAGCATTTCTGATAAGTATATGTGAATGACATATTGTTGATCGGAAATAATGTAGAATTATTCTGCAAAGCATAAAGGAGTGTTTGAAAGGAGTTTTTCAAAGAAAGACCTCGGTGAAGCTGCTTACATATTGAGCATCAAGATCTATAGAGATAGATCAAGACGCTTGATAAGTTTTTTCAATGAGTACATACCTTAACAAGATTTTGAAGTAGTTCAAAATGGAACAGTCAAAGAAAGATTTTCTTTCCTGTGTTACAAGGTGTGAAATTGAGTAAGACTCAAAGCCCGACCATGGCAGAAGATAGAAAAAGAATGAAAGTCATTCCCTATGCCTCGGCCATAGGTTCTATAAAGTATGCCATGCTGTGTACTAGATCTATTGTATACCCTACACTGATTTTGGCAAGGGAGTACAATAGTGATCTAGGAGTAGATCACTGGACGTCGATCAAAATTATCCTTACTGGAATAAGGATATGTTTCTCGATTATGGAAGTGACAAAAGGTTCGTCGTAAAGGGTTACGTCGATGCATGTTTTGACACTAATCTAGATAACTCTAAGTCTCGGTCTAGATACATATTGAAAGAGGGAGCAAGTAGCTAGAGTAGCTCCGTGCAGAGCATTGTAGACATAGAAATTTGCAAAATACTTACGGATCTGAATGTGACAGACCCGTTGACTAAAATTATCTCACAAGCAAAACATGATCACACCTTAGTACTCTTTGGGTGTTAATCACATAAGCGATGTGAACTAGATTACTGACTCTAGTAAACCCTTTTGGGTGTTGGTCACATGACGATGTGAACTATGGGTGTTAATCACATGGTGATGTGAACTATTGATGTTAAAGCACATGGCAATGTGAACTAGATTATTGACTCTAGTGCAAGTGGGAGACTGAAGGAAATATGCCCTAGAGGCAATAATAAAGTTATTATTTATTTCCTTATATCATGATAAATGTTTATTATTCATGCTAGAATTGTATTAACTGGAAACTTGATACATGTGTGAATACATAGACAAACAGAGTGTCACTAGTATGCCTCTACTTGACTAGCTCGTTGATCAAAGATGGTTATGTTTCCTAGCCATAGACATGAGTTGTCATTTGATTAACGGGATCACATCATTAGGAGAATGATGTGATTGACTTGACCCATTCCGTTAGCTAAGCACTCGATCGTTTAGTATGTTGCTATTGCTTTCTTCATGACTTATACATGTTCCTATGACTATGAGATTATGCAACTCCCGTTTACCGGAGGAACACTTTGTGTGCTACCAAACGTCACAACGTAACTGGGTGATTATAAAGGTGCTCTACAGGTGCTTCCAAAGGTACTTGTTGGGTTGGCGTATTTCGAGATTAGGATTTGTCACTCCGATTGTCGGAGAGGTATCTCTGGGCCCACTCAGTAATGCACATCACTATAAGCCTTGCAAGCATTGTAACTAATGAGTTATTTGCGGGATGATGTATTACGGAACGAGTAAAGAGACTTGCCGGTAAAGAGATTGAACTAGGTATCGAGATACCGATGATCGAATCTCGGGCAAGTAACGTACCGATGACAAAGGGAACAACGTATGTTGTTATGCGGTCTGACCGATAAAGATCTTCGTAGAATATGTGGGAACCAATATGAGCATCCAGGTTCCTCTATTGGTTATCGACCGGGGAGGTGTCTCGGTCATGTCTACATAGTTCTCGAACCCGTAGGGTCCGCACGCTTAACGTTACGATGACAGTTATATTATGAGTTTATATGTTTTGATATACCGCACGAGTTCGGAGTCCCTGATGAGATCAGGGACTTGACGAGGAGTCTCGAAATGGTCGAGACGTAAAGATCGATATATTGGACGACTATATTCGGACATCGGAAAGGTTCCGAGTGATTCGGGTATTTTTCGGAGTACGGGAGAGTTACGGGAATTCGTATCAGGCCTTAATGGGCCATACGAGAAAGGCCCCAAAGGGTGGCCGCACCCCTCCCCATGGACTAGTCCGAATTGGACTAGGGAGGGGGGGCGCCCCCTTCCTTCTTTCTCCTTCTCCCTTCCCTTTTCCTACTCCAACAAGGAAAGGAGGAGTCCTACTCCCGGTGGGAGTAGGACTCCCCCCTTGGCGCGCCCTCCTCCTAGGCCGGCCACCTCCCCCCTTGCTCCTTTATATACGGGGGCAGGGGGCACCCCATAGACACACAATTGATCATTGATCTCTTAGCCGTGTGCGGTGCCCCCTCCACCATATTACACCTCGATAATATCGTAGCGGTGCTTAGGCGAAGCCCTGCGTCGGTAGAACATCATCATTGTCACCACGCCGTCGTGCTGACGAAACTCTCCCTCAACACTCGGCTGGATCGGAGTTCGAGGGACGTCATCGAGCTGAACGTGTGCTGAACTCGGAGGTGCCGTGCGTTCGGTACTTGATCGGTCGGATCGTGAAGACGTACGACTACATCAACCGCGTTGTGTTAACGCTTCCGCTTTCGGTCTACGAGGGTACGTGGACAACACTCTCCCCTCTCGTTGCTATGCATCACCATGATCTTGCGTGTGCATAGGAAATTTTTTGAAATTACTACGTTCCCCAATAGGTGTACCACCTGCGCCAGCAACTGCAGACATTGTGAATGCCTGGCAGTCACGTGTTGATGACTACTCGATAGTTCAGTGTGCCATGCTTTACGGCTTAGAACCGGGACTTCAACGACGTTTTGAACATCATGGAGCATATGAGATGTTCCAGGAGTTGAATTTAATATTTCAAGCAAATGCCCGAATTGAGAGATATGAAGTCTCCAATAAGTTCTACAGCTGCAAGATGGAGGAGAATAGTTCTGTCAGTGAGCATATACTCAAAATGTCTGGGTATAATAATCACTTGATTCAACTGGGAGTTAATCTTTCGGATGATAGCGTCATTGACAGAATTCTCCAATCACTGCCACCAAGCTACAAGAGCTTCGTGATGAACTATAACATGCAAGGGATGGATAAGACGATTCTCGAGCTCTTCGCAATGCTAAAGGCTGCGGAGGTAGAAATCAAAAAGGAGCATCAAGTGTTGATGGTCAATAAGACCACCAGTTTCAAGAAAAAGGGCAAAGGGAAGAAGAAGGGGAACTTCAAGAAGAACAACAAGCAAGTTGCTGTTCAGGAGAAGAAACCCAAGTCTGGACCTAAGCCTGAGACTGAGTGCTTCTACTGCAAGCAGACTGGTCACTGGAAGCGGAACTGCCCCAAATATTTGGCGGATAAGAAGGATGGCAAGGTGAACAAAGGTATATGTGATATACATGTTATTGATGTGTACCTTACTAAAGCTCGCAGTAGCACCTGGGTATTTGATACTGGTTATGTTGCTAATATTTGCAACTCGAAACAGGGGCTACGGATTAAGCGAAGATTGGCTAAGGACGAGATGACGATGCGCGTGGGAAATGGTTCCAAAGTCGATGTGATCGCGGTTGGCACGCTACCTCTACATCTACCTTCAGGATTAGTTTTAGACCTAAATAATTGTTATTTGGTGTCAGCGTTAAGCATGAACATTATATCTGGATCTGATGCGAGACGGTTATTCATTTAAATCAGAGAATGATGGTTGTTCTATTATATGAGTAATATCTTTTATGGTCATGCACCCTTGAAGAGTGGTCTATTTTTGTTGAATCTCGATAGTAGTGATACACATATTCATAATATTGAAGCCAAAAGATGCAGAGTTGATAATTATAGTGCAACATATTTGTGGCACTGCCGTTTAGGTCATATCGGTGTAAAGCGCATGAAGAAACTCCATACTGATGGGATTTTGGAACCACTTGATTATGAATCACTTGGTACTTGCGAACCGTGCCTCATGGGCAAGATGACTAAAACGCCGTTCTCCGGAACTATGGAGAGAGCAACAGAGTTGTTGGAAATCATACATACAGATGTATGTGGTCCGATGAATGTTGAGGCTCGTGGCGGATATCGTTATTTTCTCACCGTCACAGATGATTTAAATAGATATGGGTATATCTACTTAATGAAACATAAGTCTGAAACATTTGAAAAGTTCAAAGAATTTCAGAGTGAAGTTGAAAATCATCGTAACAAGAAAATAAAGTTTCTACGATCTGATCATGGAGGAGAATATTTGAGTTATGAGTTTGGTCTTCATTTGAAACAATGTGGAATAGTTTCGCAACTCACGCCACCCGGAACACCACAGCGTAATGGTGTGTCCGAACGTCGTAATCGTACTCTACTAGATATGGTGCGATCTATGATGTTTCTTACTGATTTACCGCTATCGTTTTGGGGTTATCCTTTAGAGACAGCCGCATTCATGTTAAATAGGGCACCATCAAAATCCGTTGAGACGACGCCTTATGAACTGTGGTTTGGCAAGAAACCAAAGTTGTCGTTTCTTAAAGTTTGGGGCTGCGATGCTTATGTGAAAAAGCTTCAACCTGATAAGCTCGAACCCAAATCGGAGAAATGTGTCTTCATAGGATACCCAAAGGAGACTGTTGGGTACATCTTCTATCACAGATCCGAAGGCAAGACTTTTGTTGCTAAATTCGGAATCTTTCTGGAGAAGGAGTTTCTCTCGAAAGAAGTGAGTGGGAGGAAAGTAGAACTTGATGAGGTAACTGTACCTGCTCCCTTATTGGAAAGTAGTTCATCGCAGAAACCGGTTTCTGCGACGCCTACACCAATTAGTGAGGAAGTTAATAATGATGATCATGGAACTTCAGATCAAGTTGTTACTGAACCTCGTAGGTCAACCAGAGTAAGATCCGCACCAGAGTGGTACGGTAATCCTGTTCTGGAGGTTATGTTACTAGACCATGACGAACCTACGAACTATGAAGAAGCGATGGTGAGCCCAGATTCCGCAAAATGGCTTGAGGCCATGAAATCTGAGATGGGATCCATGTATGAGAACAAAGTGTGGACTTTGGTTGACTTGCCCGATGATCGGCAAGCCATTGAGAATAAATGGATCTTCAAGAAGAAGACTGACGCTGACGGTAATGTTACTGTCTATAAAGCTCGACTTGTTGCAAAGGGTTTTTGACAAGTTCAAGGGATTGACTACGATGAGACCTTCTCAACCGTAGCGATGCTTAAGTCTGTCCGCATCATGTTAGCAATTGCCGCATTTTATGATTATGAAATTTGGCAAATGGATGTCAAAACTGCATTCCTGAATGGAATTCTGGAAGAAGAGTTGTATATGATGCAACCGGAAGGTTTTGTCGATCCAAAGGGAGCTAACAAAGTGTGCAAGCTCCAGTGATCCATTTATGGACTGGTGCAAGCCTCTCGGAGTTGGAATAAACGCTTTGATAGTGTGATCAAAGCATTTGGTTTTGTACAGACTTTTGGAGAAGTCTGTATTTACAAGAAAGTGAGTGGGAGCTCTGTAGCATTTCTAATATTATATGTGGATGACATATTGCTGATTGGAAATGATATAGAATTTCTGAATAGCATAAAGGGATACTTGAATAAGAGTTTTTCAATGAAAGACCTTGGTGAAGCTGCGTATATATTGGGCATCAAGATCTATAGAGATAGATCAAGATGCTTAATTGGACTTTCACAAAGCACATACCTTGACAAGTTTTGAAGAAGTTCAAAATGGATCAAGCAAAGAAAGGGTTATTGCCTGTGTTACAAGGTGTGAAGTTGAGTAAGACTCAATGCCCGACCACTTCAGAAGATAGAGAGAAGATGAAAGATGTTCCCTATGCTTCAGCCATAGGCTCTATCATGTATGCAATGTTGTGTACCAGATCTGATGTGTGCCTTGCTATAAGTTTAGCAGGGAGGTACCAAAGTAATCCAGGAGTGGATCACTGGACAGCGGTCAAGAACATCCTGAAATACCTGAAAAGGACTAAGGATATGTTTCTCGTTTATGGAGGTGACAAAGAGCTCATCGTAAATGGTTACATTGATGCAAGCTTTGACACTGATTCGGACGATTCTAAATCGCAAGCCGGATACGTGTTTACATTGAACGGTGGAGCTGTCAGTTGGTGCAGTTCTAAACAAAGCGTCATGGTGGGATCTACATGTGAAGCGGAGTACATAGCTGCTTCAGAAGCAGCAAATGAAGGAGTCTGGATGAAGGAGTTCATATCTGATCTAGGTGTCATACCTAGTGCATCGGGTCCAATGAAAATCTTTTGTGACAATACTGGTGCAATTGCCTTGGCGAAGGAATCCAGATTTCACAAGAGAACCAAGCACATCAAGAGACGCTTCAATTTCATCTGGGATTTAGTCCATGTGGGAGACATAGAAATTTGCAAGATACATACAGATCTGAATGTTGCAGACCCATTGACTAAGCCTCTTCCACGAGCAAAACATGATCAGCACCAAGGCTCCATGGGTGTTAGAATCATTACTGTGTAATCTAGATTATTGACTATAGTGCAAGTGGGAGACTGAAGGAAATATGCCCTAGAGGCAATAATAAAGTTATTATTTATTTCCTTATATCATGATAAATGTTTATTATTCATGCTAGAATTGTGTTAACCTGAAACATAATAATTGTGTGAATACATAGACAAACAGAGTGTCACTAGTATGCCTCTACTTGACTAGCTCGTTGATCAAAGATGGTTATGTTTCCTAGCCATAGACATGAGTTGTCATTTGATTAACATGATCACATCATTAGGAGAATGATGTGATTGACTTGACCCATTCCGTTAGCTTAGCACTCGATCGTTTAGTATGTTGCTATTGCTTTCTTCATGACTTATACATGTTCCTATGACTATGAGATTATGCAACTCCCGTTTACCGGAGGAACACTTTGTGTGCTACCAAACATCACAACGTAACTGGGTGATTATAAAGGTGCTCTACAGGTGTCTCCAAAGGTACTTGTTGGGTTGGCGTATTTCGAGATTAGGATTTGTCACTCTGATTGTCGGAGAGGTATCTCTAGGCCCTCTCGGTAATGCACATCACTTAAGCCTTGCAAGCATTGCAACTAATGAGTTAGTTGTGGGATGATGTATTATGGAACGAGTAAAGAGACTTGCCGGTAACGAGATTGAACTAGGTATTGAGATACCGACGATTGAATCTCGGGCAAGTAACATACCGATGACAAAGGGAACAACGTATGTTATTATGTGGTCTGGCCGATAAAGATCTTCGTAGAATATGTGGGAGCCAATATGAGCATCCAGGTTCCGCTATTGATTATTGACCGGAGACATGTCTCGGTCATGTATACATAGTTCTCGAACCCGTAGGGTCCGCACGCTTAACGTTTCGATGACAGTTATATTATGAGTTTATATGTTTTGATGTACCGAAGGTTGTTCAGAGTCCCGGATGTGATAACGGACATGACGAGGAGTATCGAAATGGTCGAGACATGAAAATTGATATATTGGATGACTATATTCGGACACCGGAATGGTTCCGGGGGTTATCGGATATATACCGGAGTACCGGGGGGTTACCGGAACCCCCCGGAGGCTATTGGGCCTCATGGGCCCAATTTGTGGAAGAGGAGAGGCGGCCAAGGGGCAGCCGCGCGCCCC